>NW_019272747.1:11887-11993 GCF_002738345.1 Cucurbita maxima
TTTTGTGGGGAATGATTAGGCTTGATGATGTAGAATACAATTTCGAACAAACGGAGTGCATCAAAACAATAAAAGAGTGCTTGAAATCGAACCGTACTTCGGAAAC
>NW_019272748.1:10000-11531 GCF_002738345.1 Cucurbita maxima
GGTCGGTTGAAAAGTCATGAAACTTGATTTATAGACCCATGAGAATGTCCCATTCGTGAATCAATCGAGTTCCCGGAAAAAAACATGGTAAAACTCGAGATATTCGACCGTATGACGGCTCGGAAAAATCGTGTCTGGGCCTGGCAGACCAAAAATGCCTCAAAATGTACTATATAGGGGGGTGACTAGTCTGCATGGGCTGGCCACGGGGGCTCCCCCTATATCCTCCGCCACCCCCACGCCCCAAGCACTATGCGCCGCACATGGGCATATGCTTGGGTCGTCGAGGTGGTGGTCGGAGGTCGAGGGCGGTTGACGGCGGTGGTGCGGTGGCGGAACGCGCACGGTGGGGCAGTGTCCGAACGTTCCCGCGCTCTGGCCAGCCCCGCCCTGCCCCACTCGCGTGCGTCCCGCCCGCTTGCCCCCGCGCGCGCTCTCTCCAGCCCCGCCCCGCCCATGTTCTCCCGCGCGCGCGCCCCTTCCCGCCCCGCCCCGCCAGCGTGCTTCCGCGCGCGCGCGCCCCCCTCCCCGCCAGCGTGCTCCCTCTCGCGCGCGCGCGCGCCCTCCCCTCCCCTCCCCTCCCTCCCCGCCCCGCCCGCGCGCGCTCTCCCCCCGCCAGCGTTCTCCCGCGCGCCCCGTCCCCGCCCCTCCCGCGTTCTGCTGTGCGCGCTCCCGCGCCCGCTCCCCATCCCTCGCCCATTAATTGCGAAAGTACGTGTGGAGTGGTCGGTTTGTTGTAATTTTTTTTCTGGGAGCTAAGAAACATGAAAACATGGTTCCCACAAAATTTCAGATTTTTTTGACGACTCTAGCTATTTTCTCTAATTTCTCATTATTTAAGATTTAAAAATTCATTAAAAAAAATTGGTTGGTTGAAAAATTATGAAACTTGATTTATAGATCCATTAGAATGTCCCATTCATGAATCAATCGAGTTCCTGGAAAAAAACATTGTAAAACTCGAGATATTCGACCGTATGACGGCTCAGAAAAATCGTGCGTCCAACATGAGCCTCGTTGAGCGTGCGACGTTGTGGTGACGCCGTCGGGCAATCCTTGGGGCAGCCCTATGTTTTGAAGGCGTGTGGTGCCAGGACATGTTCGGCTGGTTGGAATCGGGTGCCTTTGGGCGTGCGACATGAGCCTCGTTGAGCGCGGGACGTTGCAATGTTGCCTTCTAACTGGGAATCTCTGGTGTGAGGACTGTGGATGGCTGATGGTACGATGATGAAACATGCAAGGTGGGGTGGAGCTGGGTGCCCTCGGGCGTGCGGCATGAACCTCGTTGAGTGTGGGACGTCGTTGTGGCATGCCAGCCCTATGTTTTGAAGGCTGCGTGGTGGTAGAACATGCTTGGTGGGGCGGAGTCAAACGACTTTGGGCATGCGACATGAGACTAGTTGGGCATGGAATGTTGCCTTCTAACTTGGGCTGCCTTGAGGATGGTGGATGGTCGGTACGACGACAAAGCGTGCAAGGTGGGGTGGAGTTGGGTGCCTTCGGGCGTCCAACATGAACCTCGTTGAGCGTG
>NW_019272749.1:0-10417 GCF_002738345.1 Cucurbita maxima
TCACCTAGCATTCACTTCTAAAGTTAAAACAAATAAGCAGGCAGCCAAAAGCTCCAGGGACATATGTTTCTATCATTTTCCACTTCCACTTCCATCATTTTCTTAGCAAAGAAACAGAAAATAGGAAAAGAATCTACCTCGGTGAAGTTGATGGCTGCAAGAGGAGAAACTCTAGGGCTTCAGCAGAGAAAGAAAGGAGAAAACGACGGCTCGAAAACCGAGCGATGATTGGCTGTATTTATATGTACCGAGCTGTGACTCAGTGAGAACGATGGAGACCGCGAAGAGGAAGAATCTGCCAAATGCCGTGCGGCTACCCGGCATCTTCGTTCAGTTACTTATCTCCATCGGATGATGACGTGTCGCCATTTTAACCGTCGCTTACTGGCTCCGTAATCCAGTAATTTTGTCCAGATCACTTTTTCCAACTTTTTTCCCCCTTAAATCTATTTTTCTATTTAATTTCATGTTTTAAAAATACAAATACTCTCTAAATATTTAGCTTTTTATCTATTTAATTTAAAAATTATTAAAAATGTCTAATAAAATTTTTAATTTTAATTTTTTTTGCTTGATAATATTCGGAATTTTTAATTTTATTTTATGCTTAATATATCTATACAAAATAATTAAATATCTATAATTCTATAAATTTAATATTTATAATCTATAGGTTGGTTTTAAAAAATCCGTGACCAAAATCTAAAAGTTACGCGAGTTAATTAAATTTTCACCCAAATCTAAATATTTATATCTTTATACCCGAAATTAAAATATTTAGAACGGGTTGGTGTTAATTAAGTTATGACATTTTTTTTACGCAAACTCATAATTCAATAATTAAAATTACGCTTTAATTTTAAGAGCAAAATACTAGCATATATTGTTAAAAATGTTAGATGAACATGACTCTCCATAACGGTATTATATTGTCTACTTTGAGTATAAGTTCTCATGGCTTTGTTTTGACTTACACTAATAGAGATAGTATTAATTGATTATAAACTCGTGATCATTCCCTAAATTAGCCGATGTGAGACTTTCATCATCTAACAAGTAAAATCGAGCTTCGATTGCTTGTTGATAAGAAATCGAATCTTAATTTCAAGAATAAAACACAATTATATTTAATTAAAAAGCATATACTTTTTTTTTTTATTAAAGATGGAGTTTCAATTACTTACCTTAAATTAATGAAATGGTCCCATTACACTCATTTTTTGCTCTCTTTGGCTATTGAAAGATTCCATCATTCAATGTGTTTGTTTTCCTTCTTAATTTGGAATCTATCTTTACTACTCTCCTTCTTATGTTCAAACTCTTTGTTACCCCTATCAACTACTTCATTATTTTGTCCCATTTTTAATAATTTTTTATTTATTAATAAATTGAGTGAGGATTGAATCAATGGCCCATCAATATGTGGGCTTTGTAGAAGCCCACTGGACTCTATTGAAGGAGAATTGAATCAATGGCCCATCAATATGTGGGCTTTGTAGAAGCCCACTGGACTCTATTGAAGGAGAACGCAAAATGGGAAAGGAAAAAAGGTGATTGGGGTGAGAGAGGCTCGAACTCTCGACCTCAGGATAACTCTTAAGCTATGAGACCTACGCGCTAGCCAACTGCGCCACCACCCCTTGATGGGACAAGCAACTTTATTTTTATTTAACTACTAAAATATGACGTAAGTAAAGTCACCCATCATTTAAAATCTGTGATAATTAGCATGTCACCCAACATTTTTTTCGCAAGGACGACTAAAAATATATTTTAAAAAAAAGTGTTTAGTTATTTGGTATTTTTTTATTATTTAAACTCTATCGTCTAATTTTTTTTTAATTTAATCTTATATAATTAAATTTAAAATATGAGTTAGAAACTTTTTTTTCTTTTAAATTTAATTATCATGTCACTCGACTAAACTTAACTTGTCAATTTGTTTCAATACATGAAAATATATATGTTTTTAAATCTTATTTGTTTAAAATGTGACAATCGAGAGATTCAAATATCGAATCTCTAAGTTCAACGTGTATGTCTTAATCAATTAAAATGTAAATACAAAAAATTACTTATATCAATTATACAAAACTATCCATTAACAATTTCTCTAATGCAGGTTTATAGAGATACTAAATACGATCAATATTCCATTCAGAGAATCGAGAAGAAAAATGATAAATTCCAACACAAATCAACAAAACAGTTCTAGAAGAAAATTTTATAGAAAACTCAATTGTCAAACAATCTAAGACAATGATTAGAAGCAAAATGACAAAAAATAGTCTAGAAAAAAGAGAATATTTACAGTGTGAAGAGGATGTGAAGCGCCAAGAAACTCAATGCCATTCTATTCCTCCAAGCGTAGTAGACCCAACTCCTTCCCATACTTCACCAAGCCCAACCTCTTCGCTATCAACACCCTCCATGTCGCAGTCCCACCACCCACCGCCACTTGCGTCTGCTCAGTTGCCAAAATCAAGAAGTTACCATGAATCACAAGGTTAATAAAACAGTTTAAACGGAAGAAGTTACCATATATAACTGTAAATATGAAGTTTATTTGGTCTTTTAAATTTGAAAATTTATATCTATTTGATTGTAAATCTTGGAATGGTATTTAATGGGATAATAAGTTTTTGAATTTTTTTATTTTAACCTTTCTCAAAATACAGAAATAAATTAAACATAAAATTTAATCATATAAATCAAATCATTTTTAAAAAATTTGAATATATCACTGACCTAAACCTAAAATTAAAAACTTAAGAATCTATTACACCCTTGAAGATTAAAGTTACAAACTAATGGACATAGACACAAAAGTTTGGAACTAATCTCAAAAACAATATGCAGTTTAAAATCCGAGCAAAAAGGGAAGGAGGCGATTCATATGAGAAACAAAAGCGTATTTAGAAGATGGCAAATACTTACAGTGATTGTAGAGAGGTTTTGGTTTTTTGTTTCTGATATCATGAACCGCCTCCCTCCTCTTTTTCTCGGGTTTTGGGTCGCCTCCAAGAACTACCACATTCTTCTTCCTCGCTTGGCTCTCACCTGATGGTAAAAGTTAACAAAGTTCAAGTATCAACAGCTATTCAAACACAAAATCTTCATAGTTTACGAGAGTTGAGCAAGACATTGTTACGGAATAAGCCAATTACATGGGGTAGTGGAAGCAAAGCCTTCACTTAATATCTTTCTTTTCCTCGAATCTAGCATATCATCTGTACTGAAGATATCTGCTCCACTAGCATCGCTTAAAACTGAACTTTGACTTTGGTTTGGTTCAGAACGCTTGAACTCTTCAAAAAGCACCTTTGAAATAGCTGATTCTGTCTGGGAATCCGTCTCATAATGAATTCCAGTCGGTTTATTCATGGAGCTATTTGCATCCCTTGGACCCTGCAGTGAGGAGAAGGGCGTGGACTTCCCCTAGTGTATAAAGAACGGAATCAATGGCTTTCCTAACACTCTAAATTTGATTTTCCGCTTTTTCCCCTTTGTATTTCGCATTATACACATGAAATTAAAGATTCATCAATAAATAGTGTTTTAAAGCCGTATAAAAATAAAGAAGAAGAAACCAAATCGTCACCGAAGTTCAAATCACCATTGAATTTCATCGGTCGTCTTCTCATTTTGATTTTCTACGTCCGATCGAAAAATCAGACCTAAATAAACGCAATCTAAAACTCCAATTGACAGGTAGACAGAGAAAAAAAACTGAGGCAAAACTCGTTACCTTCACCGTCCTCTGCAGTACGAAAGATTCCGGCAGTTTTCGATCGAGGAATTCCGAGAGCGACAGATGCGAGCTCTTCTTCGTAGATTTGCTTTCGGAAACTTCATTCGAACTCTTGAAACTGTTTCGAACCAGAAATTAAAAACGTACAACAAATTAATAAACACATAACGTCGAGAGAGAAAAATAGGAATCATGACCGATAGATTACGGATTTGAAGAACAGGAGCGGAAAGACGATGAAATTGAACGCTGGCCGAAAACCCTAATCGGAGGACGCTCGTTGTTCATTTGCTCGAACTTGAAATATCGGAAAATTTTAGGAGGATGAATTTTAAAATTCCCTCCCTCTTTCATATTTGTAGTCTTTTCGCGCCACGAATTTTAAAATGTAAAATTTTGAAAGCACCGTTTTCGAAGACATTGTAATTCGTTTAAATTATATATAACTATTTACTGTTTTTTTTTTTAATAACTATTTTTTATTATATTTCTTTTAATAATTTTCATATTTTTTTTAATGCATTTGAATTCTTAATCAAAATTTTAAAAAATAAAAGAAATTTTTTAATTTTAAAAATAAAAACTTGAAGTATTATTTATACGTTTTAATTCTTACAAATTAAAAAAAAAAAAAACAAATCTTGATCAATTTTTTTAAGAAAACATTTGAATTTATAATACATTTCTAAATTTTAAAAAATGTTATTTTATTTTTTAAAAATTGGGTTAGATTTTGAAAACATCGTAAAAAAATCCGACAACAAAATAAGTAAGCTCATGTATGAATATAATATTTATAAGCTTAATTTTAAAAAATAAAATAAAAATAAGACTAAATCGTTTGAAGCCATATATATATATATATATATTTATTTATTATTTATTGATAATTTTGTATCAAATAAAATTTCAAAATTTCGTGTTCATAAGTCTAATTTGTTTGACATTTTTTAATTCATAAAATATTAGATAAAATTTTGAATTTTGCCTAAAAAAACACAAAATTGGAATTTATTAATCCATTAATCATTTTTTTAACTACAGAGATTGATTAGATATTTAATCTAACATTTTTTTTTTAAATAAAAACTTGTAGTTTTATTGGACCTTTTTCCTCCTTTTATATATTTAAAATTTTAATTTATAAATACTTTATTTTCGCCCATTATTTTTTGATTTATTATTTTTTTTTTTTTACATCCTAAAAATTAAAAAAGGTTTTTTTTTCAATTTAATTTAGAATTTAAATGTATTTTTAAGAAAGGTTGAATATTTACTAAAAAAGAAAACAATTATAATTTTAAAATACATAAACAAAAAAAAAAACAAAATAATTATAAAAAGGGCTTTTAAATTAATAATAATATGTATTTATACCTTTAAAAGGATGCAAAGCACACTTTATATTAAAAAAAATTAGTGCAAATAATGTTGATAAAATAATTTTAATATATAATAATTTAATATCTCTAATTGTAAACCATAAAAATTATGTAACGATTTATTTATATACTTTAAAATTGGTAGATGGATGAAAAGTGTTGGAAATAAATATAAAATAGTGAATTAAATTAATTTTCTGAATTAGAATATTAAAAAGTGATAAAAATAAATAAATAAAAATTGTAAAATCTTAATGGGGAGAGAGACAGAGAGAGAGAGAGAGAGAGAGAGAGAGGCGAGGCTTGAAAAAAGGGAACAAAGAAGAAGCTAAAATTAGGGGGGAAATTCTTCACCGTTCAAGTGAGTCTCAAACGGATTCAGACTCTCCCTCCTAAGTCACTTCAATCACAAAATTCAACGTCCTCGATTGCTTCTTCCACATTTACGGATCGCCGATTTTCATGGTCTAAGTACTTTTGGAATCTGTTGCATTGAAATTTGACGCGATGAAGCGTTTGTGATTGAATTATAACCAGAAAAACAGGAACAGATAGAATCGATATATATAAATGGCGACTTTAAGCCCGAGGAAGACGCTTACGAATTCACCGTCTTCTTCAGGACGACCACCACAGGCGGTGAAGGTTTCTCGCCGGACGTCAAGTGGACGATTCGTAAGTCTATCTCGCGACGACGATTTAGACATGTCAGGCGACTATTCCGGTCAAACTGATTACATAAACTACACCGTTTTAATGCCTCCGACGCCTGATAATCAGCCAGGAGGAGGAACGGGTTCAGATTCCAAATCGGACGGTACTGCTACGACTCGATTCGGATCTGAGGCTCGAGGATTGATCAGGCGAGTCGGAGATTCGGATCCGAATGGCGGAGGCGGCGATGGTGATGCCGCGAAGGATAGGAGAATGTCGGTGATGAAATCGTCGAACAATAAATCGATGCTGTTGCGAAGCCAAACGTCTGATTTCGATCACAACCGCTGGTTGTTCGAAACAAAAGGAAGATACGGAATCGGAAATGCGTACTGGCAGGATGGAGAACAGGATCAAGGCTATGTTTCGGAAGGGATGAGCATGGCGGATTTCATGGACAATCCATGGAGGCCGCTCACGAGGAAAGTTAAAGTCCCGCCAGCTATTCTGAGCCCCTACAGGTACCAAATCCTTACTATGCTTCATTTGTTACCCTAAAGATTAGAATCATGCCTTAATTTAGTTGATATCAATGGAATCCCGATGATAAAGAAATTGTGAACCTCGAAATATAGTCTAAAGTGACTCAAATGTCGATTAAAAGATGTATTTTATTCAAGGCTCAAGAAAGGGTCGAGTCTTGATTAAGGGGAGGCTCCGAGGACTTCATAGTTCTCAGGGGAGGCTCTATGATGTACTTTGTTTGAGGGGAGTATTATCGGGAGGGAGTCCCGACTAATTAATGGAAAGATCATGGGTTTACAAGGAATAGATCTCCATGAGTTGAGGTCATTCTTCATAAACCAAAATAGTAATAAGAGTTTATGCTCAAAATAAACAAAATCATAACAGGTCTAAAGTTAATTTATAGATAATTAAAATTTCATAATATTTATATATTATTAGTTGCAGTTTTATTTTTTATTTTTTCATTTTTATTTATAATGTACTAATTATTTGTTTGAAATTAGGCTCTTGGTGTTCATTCGAATGGTAGTATTGGCGTTCTTTCTTGCATGGCGAATCCGAAACCCAAACCCTGATGCAGTGTGGCTATGGGGAATGTCTATTGTTTGTGAGGTGTGGTTTGCTTTCTCATGGCTTTTGGATATTCTTCCAAAGCTCAACCCTATAAACCGAGCCACCGACCTCGCTGCGCTTCGTGAAAAGTTCGATAAGCCGACTCCGACCAACCCGTCTGGGCGGTCCGACCTTCCCGGAGTCGACGTGTTTGTGTCCACCGCCGACCCAGAGAAGGAACCACCACTCGTCACGGCTAACACTATTCTCTCAATCCTGGCCGTTGATTACCCCGTGGAAAAGCTGTCGTGCTACATTTCGGACGATGGTGGCGCCATACTTTCGTTTGAAGCCATGGCGGAGGCTGTTAGGTTTGCGGAGGTTCTGTTTCCTAATTTGAAATGAATTGCATGCTATCGTTTTCTTTATTGGTCTTTATTTTGAACAAAGAAACCCTAGACTTGAGTGGGTTTAGAAATTATTTTAGAATATATAAAAATTAGTTTAAATCTAGTTAAGTTTTTAGATGTCTATTTAGGCCCGTATTGTCTTCCAATTTTAAAATGCCTCTTTAGAGAGAGGTTTTTAAATGTTCCGGCTGAGGTGGGATCTAACAATCCACTCCTTGGTACTAATGTGGACATTGCCTAGTGTCTAGCTTTGATACTATTGTTAGATTCTACATGGATTGAAGAGGGGAATAAAACATTGTGTTTACGAGGGTGTGAAAACCTATCCTAACAAACTGTGTTTTAAAATCATGGGGATGAAGGCAATACGTAACGACCGACAAACAATATCGACTAGTAGTGTGCTTGGACTATTATTATTATTTTTTTTTTTGGTTGAATTAAATGAGTAGTTTTAGGGATTTTGATGAGAAATGGGTGTGATTTTGATGAGAAACAGGTATGGGTACCGTTTTGCCGAAAGCACAACATAGAACCCAGAAATCCAGACAGTTACTTCAACATAAAAACGGATCCAACCAAGAACAAGAAGCGGCGGGATTTTGTGAAGGACCGCCGGTGGATAAAGAGAGAGTACGACGAGTTTAAGGTCAGAATCAACGGGCTACCGGAAGGCATTAAAAAGAGGAGTGATATGTACAACTCCAGGGAGGAGGCCAAGGAGAAAAAACTGGCTCGAGATAAGAACGGCGGCGAGACACCGGCCGAGCCGGTCAAGGTCACCAAGGCCACCTGGATGGCCGACGGCACCCACTGGCCTGGAACTTGGATTAATTCAACCGCCGACCACTCCAAGGGCGACCACGCTGGCATTTTGCAGGTTCTTAATTTTTATAATAATAACAAGTAATGAGTTTGAAATATAATAATTTATAAAGACTAAATAAATATTTTTGGAGTTTTCTAAATCAAAATCAAAGTAAAATTTAAAATTTATATTTACTTTTATCACAATTTTCATTTAAAATTTTATTTAAAAAATGTATATGTATTTATAAAATTAATTTATGTTTTGCTTGAAATTGCACAGGTAATGACAAAGGTACCAGAAAACGACCCAGTTATGGGAGGTCCGGATGAGAACAGATTGGACTTCACAGGAATTGACATAAGAATTCCAATGTTTGCATACGTGTCACGTGAGAAACGGCCTGGTTATGACCACAACAAGAAGGCTGGAGCCATGAATGCCATGGTTCGAGCCTCGGCAGTGCTATCAAATGGGCCTTTTATTCTCAATTTGGATTGTGACCATTATTTCTACAACTGTCAAGCTATAAGAGAGGGAATGTGCTTCATGATGGATCGAGGTGGCGACAGGATTTGTTACATTCAATTCCCTCAGAGATTTGAAGGCATCGATCCCTCTGATCGTTATGCCAACCACAACACTGTCTTCTTTGATGGTAATCCTTAATTCATTCTACGAAGAATTTTAAAACCTCAAACTCTTAAAAAGTGTTTTTGGAATGAAATTTAATTTCTAGTAGATGCATTCTAAAAACTTTGAGGTAAACTCCAAAAGAAAACTCAAAGAGGACAATATTTGCTAGGGATGGTTTTGGGCTGTTAGAAATAGTATAAGAGCTCCAGATGATGTGTCAACGAGGAGGTTGAGCCCCGAAAGAGGGTGAACACGAGGCGGTGTGCAAGCAAAGACGCTGAGCGTTGAAGGGAGTGGATTGAGAAATCCTACATCAATTGGAGAAAGGAACGAGTGCCAGTAAGAACACTGAGTTTCGAAGGGGGTGGATTGTAAGATCCTATATCGGTTGGGGAGGAGAACGAAACATTCTTTATAAGGATGTGGAAACCTCTTCCTAGTAAACACGTTTTAAAAACCTTAAAGTGAACCCGAAAAAAAAAAAGTCCAAAAACGACAATATCTACAAATTAATGGCCAGTTGTGTTGCTCTTTTGAGTAATGGCTTCGACGTCTGCTTTGGTCTTTCTTACTAATTGGGCACTAAACAGGAAATATGAGGGCATTGGATGGTCTTCAAGGCCCAGTGTATGTGGGAACTGGTTGCATGTTCAGGCGATATGCACTGTATGGCTTCAACCCACCAAGAGCAAACGAGTACACAGGCATGTTTGGGCAAGTCAAATCCGCAGCCAGAACTAATTATCAACCTCAGTCTGAGGAAGATGATTCTGACGCTCACCCTTTGACGGATCACCCTGATTTGGACCTCCCTAAGAAGTTTGGAAGCTCTACCATATTTACAGACTCCATCCCTGTAGCTGAGTTCCAAGGCCGCCCTCTCGCCGATCACGTCTCTGTCAAGAACGGTCGACCCCCTGGTACCCTGCTCATGCCTCGTCCACCTCTTGATGCCCAAACTGTAGCTGAAGCAGTTGCTGTTATCTCATGTTGGTAAGACTGCAGTGCCATATTCTAATTAGTCACAAGTCACCTACTGGATTTCATAAGATTATATATATAGATATAGATATGAATGATAATGATCGAACAACTAGTTTTTTGGGAGTGCAGGTACGAGGACAAGACCGAATGGGGTGAAAGAATTGGGTGGATTTACGGGTCAGTGACAGAGGATGTGGTGACTGGTTACCGTATGCACAATCGAGGGTGGCGGTCAGTTTATTGTATCACCAAGCGCGATGCCTTTCGGGGCACTGCACCAANAAAAAGCTATTAGGATTGTGTTTATTTGATTTGTTTGTGTGTTTGTTTGTTTCTCCTTTTAACATTCTTCCCACATTCTTCTAGTATTATCCAGTAATACTACAAGACAAGTGATGATCTATGTTTGTGACAAAGGTACAATTGTATTATGTACATTAGTGTACTGGCTTAGCTGGAGCTTTTGTATTCATAGATGTTTTGATCTATGATGTAATTTTTTTCAAAGATACATTTTAGATCCAGACATGAAAAATTATTACTCGAATGTGCTTGAGGGAACAAATACTAGAGTCTTCTCTTACTGAATTTAGGTTTGTACTCATGTTTTGTAATATTCGAAAGGATGTGTATCATTTTTTTGTCCGAATATCTAATGGCTCCAAAAACTATTCTCCTACGTTTAAATATCGATTTAGGACTTTTTTGGAAT
>NW_019272749.1:10460-10894 GCF_002738345.1 Cucurbita maxima
TAAGCGCTTGAAAAGCGCTTATTCCCAAAGAAATATGTCAAAAAGGAATAAAAGGATCAATTGAAGTTAACTATCATAGTAAAAGCAGAGGATATGTACCAATTCAAGGAATCTAAGCACTTAACTAGGAAACCTGCAGGATATAGTAATTGATATATAAAAGTAAACAATATGAACATTTATGCAAAAACTGATACCAGAAAATAGCCTCTTGACGTAGGATGAGCAAGTAATTCGTCATAGCAGAAACTCGCGAACCCGAACTGGTCTCTTTATTGCATTCGTAAAACCCTACACACGAAAAACGCATGGCAGCAACAGTTGAAGATGGAATGAAAATTTCAAAAACTTCCATCCAAAGGAATATTTATAAAGTATATTTGCTTAAACAATGCTCTTAACTTGAAATGAAAGACCAAATTTCCAGATATCAC
>NW_019272749.1:10970-11751 GCF_002738345.1 Cucurbita maxima
TGGAATCAGTGTTTTGGGAGCCTTTACCACCTGATTTTCGAAACCTAATTTCAAAAACTAAACAGGTTAAGATCATGATAGACAGCCAAGAACTTCTATGAAACATAAACTTAATACTACTACAAAACAAGTTAAAATATTATTTTGGTCCCCATACTTTAGAACGTGTTCTGTTTTAGTCCATGTATTTTCAAATGTCAAAATTCAGTATCTATGCTTTCAATAAATCTTAATTTAGTCCCTACTACTAGTTTATGGTGGACGTTTCCAAAAAAAAAAGTTAAGTCTCTATTAACCTTCCGTTCTTGTATGAAAACTATTATTATTTTATCAATTTCGACGAAAATTAACTTCAAGCTACAAACAATAGAAAAAGAATTAGATGAGATCAAAATCATATTCTAACCTCTAATATATATCATAAACCCCCATTACTACAAACAATTATAAGCGAATTTACTTGCATGAATTAGGAAAAGAAATTGGAAGTTAGAAAAGCATGAATTCAGTTTTCTTTGAAACATAACTTAGACGATTTGAAGAAGAAACAGAAGACATTAATATACCTATCAAAGAAACTTGAGGAACCCAAAGCGGATTTTTTCTGGGCTCCAGAGGACTTTGTACTAACACTTGGAGCAGAATTCCCATTGGAAGCTGAAGTTGGGTGACTTGGACGGTGCTGTGCCGTATAAGATTTTCGGTCGTCTACCTTGTTTTTAGCCGATAAGGCTGCAGGATCAGTTTTCATGAGTCCACCTCTTAAAGGTTTGTCCTCGGA
>NW_019272749.1:11900-12450 GCF_002738345.1 Cucurbita maxima
AAAGAATCTTGGACTTGAAAGAAACTATTAAAGAAAATGCTTTAGAGTTATATTTGCTGGTTAAAATAACTAAACAGTCCTAGTTTTGCAGGTTTTTCTTTTTTATAAGAAACCTTAAATGAAAAAAGTACAAGGGGATTCAAAAATCAAGCACTAAAAAAAAAGGAGTCATTACTAGCTACAAAAAGGGAATCCAAGCCAAAAGAACGAGGAAATAACGCGAGGCTACTAAATGAAACCTCGTTGGAAAGAAAGTAAAGACGAGGAAATAACATGCATAAAAGCTTATCTCCCACCCAAAGGTCCTACCAAAAAGAAACTTTCGAACCATCCCCAATAGAGCATCAGACGAATATCTCCGGTAGTTAGTCTATTTCCATTAGTCGGCCGGTGGGAGTGAGAAGTTTGAGATAAGCTTCATTGTCGAGATGGAAACAGTCCGGATCCACCAAGACAACCTGAGAAAAGGAAGGAAGCAAGAAGAGGGAACTTTCCAAAGATTTTTGTTAAGGCCTCAGGGCTACTCACTCGAGGTCCACTCAAGAGGGTG
>NW_019272750.1:0-12431 GCF_002738345.1 Cucurbita maxima
CATTCACAACAAAAGTTTAGAGAAACGTTGATCGTGACACGGTTTTTTTAGCACGTACTTCTAACTAACAAGGTTAAGGAATCGATTTAAAGCACTCTTTTACTGTTTTATGCACTCCATTTCTTCAAAATTCTATTCTAAATCATTATTCCCGATCACTCCGAGCGGGAATTTCGTAAAACGCCGACAGTTACTCAGTTTTTTTATCACGTGGTTCAAACGTCCTGGATTAGGGTTCATAAATTAGGGTTTCAATTTAAAGAACTATTTTTCTACACTCCGTTTCTTCGCTATTTTATTCTAAATCATCAAGACTAAACATTCCCTACAAAAGTTTTGAGAAACGTCGACCGTGACACGGTATTTTTAGAACGTACTTCTAACTAACCAGGTTTAGGAATCGATTTAAAGCACTCTTTTACTGTTTTATGCACTCCATTTCCTATAAATTCTATTCTAAATCATTATGCCCGATCACTCCGAGCAGGAGTTTCGAAAAACGTCGACCGCTACTCAGTTTTTTTGTCACGTGGTTCGAACGTCCTGGATTAGGGTTCACAAATTAGGGCTTCGATTTTAAGCACTCTTTTACTATTTTTCTACACTCCGTTTCTTCGACATTCTATTCTAAATAAACAAGACTAAACATTCCCAACAAAAGTTTCGAGAAACGTCGACCGTGACATGGTTTTTTAGCACATACTTCTAACTAACTAGGTTAGGGAATCGATTTAAAGCACTCTTTTACTGTTTTATGCACTCCATTTCCTATAAATTCTATTCTAAATCATTATGCCCGATCACTCCGAGCAGGAGTTTCGAAAAACGTCGACCGCTACTCAGTTTTTTTGTCAAGTGGTTCGAACGTCCTGGATTAGGGTTCACAAATTAGGGCTTCGATTTTAATCACTCTTTTACTGTTTTTCTATACTCCGTTACTTCGACATTTTATTCTAATTCATCAAGACTAAACATTCCAAACAAAAGTTTCGAGAAACGTCGACCATGACATGGTTTTTTAGCACCTACTTCTAACTAACCAGGTTAGGGAATCGATTTAAAGCACTCTCTTACTGTTTTATGCACTCCATTTCCTACAAATTCTATTCTAAATCATTATGCCCGATCACTCCGAGCAGGAGTTTCGAAAAACTTCGATCGTTACTCAGTTTTTTTATCACGTGGTTCAAACGTGGTGGATTAGGGTTCACAAATTAGGGCTTCGATTTTAAGTTTTCTTTTACTGTTTTTCTACACTCCGTTTCTTCGACATTCTACTATAAATCATCAAGACTAAACATTCCCAACAAAAGTTTTGAGAAACGTCGACCGTGACACGGTTTTTTTAGCACATACTTCTAACTAACCTGGTTAGCAAATCGATTTAAAGCACTCTTTTACTGTTTTATGCACTCCATTTCTTCCAAATTCTATTCTAAATCATTATTCCCAATCACGCCGAGCAGGAATTTCGAAAAACGTCGACCGCTAATCAGTTTTTTTATCACGTGGATCAGACGTCCTAAATTAGGGTTCACAAATTAGGGCTTTGATTTTAAGCACTCTGTTACTGTTTTTCTACACTTCGTTTCTTCGACATTCTATTCTAAATCATCAAGACTAAACATTCCCAACAAAAGTTTCGAGAAACGTCGACCGTGACAAGGTTTTTTTAGCACATACTTCAAACTAACCAGGTTAGGGAATCGATTTAAAGCACTCTTTTACTGTTTTATGCACTCCATTTCTTCAAAATTCTATTCTAAATAGTTATTACTAATCACTCCGTGCAGGAATTTCGAAAAACGCCGACCACTACTCAGTTTTTTTATCACGTGGCTCAAACGTCCTAGATTAGGGTTCACAAATTAGGGCTTCGATTTTAAGCACTCTTTCATTGTTTTTCTACACTCCGTTTCTTCGACATTCTATTCTCAATCATCCCGACTAAACATTCCCAACAAAAGTTTCGAGAAACGTCGACCGAGACACGGTATTTTAGCACGTACTTCTAACTAACTAGGTTAAGGAATCAATTTAAAGCACTCTTTTATTGTTTTATGCACTCCATTTCTTCAAAATTCTATCATAAATCATTATGCCCGATCACTTCGAGTAGGAGTTTCGAAAAACGTCGACCGCTACTCAGTTTTTTAATCACGTGTTTCAAACGTCCTGGATTAGGGTTCAGAAATTAGGGCTTCGATTTTAAGAACTCTTTTACTATTTTTCTACACTTCGTTTCTTCGACATTCTATTCTAAATCATCACGACTAAACATTCCCAACAAAAGTTTCGAGAATCGTCGACCGTGAGACGGTTTTTTAGCACGTACTTCTAACTAACCTGGTTAGAAAATCGATTTAAAGCACTCTTTTATTGTTTTATGCACTCCATTTCTTCCAAATTCTATTCTAAATCATTATTCCCAATCACGCCGAGCAGGAATTTCAAAAAACGCCGACCGCTAATCAATTTTTTTATCACGTGGATCAGACGTCCTAAATTAGGGTTCACAAATTAGGGCTTTGATTTTAAGCACTCTGTTACTGTTTTTCTACACTTCGTTTCTTCGACATTCTATTCTAAATCATCACGACTAAACATTCCCAACAAAAGTTTCGAGAAACGTCGACCGAGACACGGTATTTTAGCATGTACTTCTAACTAACCAGGTTAAGGAATCAATTTAAAATACTCTTTTACTGTTTTATGCACTCCATTTCTTCAAAATTCTATTATAAATCATTATGCTCGATCACTCCGAGCAGGAGTTTCGAAAAACGTTGACCGCTACTCAGTTTTTTTATCACGTGGTTCAAACGTCCTGGATTAGGGTTCACAAATTAGGGATTCGATTTAAAGCACTCTTTTACAGTTTTATGCACTCCATTTCTTCCAAATACTATTCTAAATCATCAAGACTAAACATTTCCAACAACAGTTTCGAGAAACGTCGATCGTGACACGGTTTTTTAGCACGTACTTCTAACTAACCAGGTTAGGGAATCGATTTAAAGCACTCTTTACTGTTTTATGCCCTCCATTTCTTCAAAATTCTATTCTAAATCATTATTCCCGATCACTTCGAGAAGGAATTTCGAAAAACGCCGACCGCTACTCAGTTTTTTTATCACGTGGTTCAAATGTCCGAGATTAGGGTTCACACATTAGGGCTTCGATTTTAAGCACACTTTAACTGTTTTTCTACACTCTGTTTCTTCGACATACTAATCTAAATCATCAAGACTAAACATTCCCAACAAAAGTTTTGAGAAACGTCGACCGTGACACGGTTTTTTTAACACGTACGTCTAACTAACCAGGTTAGGGAATCGATTTAAAGCACTCTTTTACTGTTTTATGCACTCCATTTCCTACAAATTCTATTCTAAATCTTTACGCCCGATCACTCCCAACAGGAATTTCGAAAAACGCCGACCGCTACTCAGGTTTTTTATCATGTGGTTCAAACTTCCTGGATTAGGGTTCACAAATTAGGGCTTCGATTTTAAGCACTCTTTTACTATTTTTCTACACTCCGTTTCTTCGACATTCTATCATAAATCATCATGACTAAACATTCCCAACAAAAGTTTCGAGAAACGTCGACCGTGACACGATTTTTTTAGCACGTACGTCTAACTAACCAGGTTAGGGAATCGATTTAAAGCACTCTGTTACTGTTTTATGCACTCCATTTCTTCCAAATTCTATTCTAAATCATCAAGACTAAACTAAACATTCCCAACAAAAGTTTCGAGAAACGTCGACCGTGACACGATTTTTTTAGCACGTACGTCTAACTAACCAGGTTAGGGAATCGATTTAAAGCACTCTGTTACTGTTTTATGCACTCCATTTCTTCCAAATTCTATTCTAAATCATCAAGACTAAACTAAACATTCCCAACAAAAGTTTCGAGAAACGTCGACCGTGACACGATTTTTTTAGCACGTACGTCTAACTAACCAGGTTAGGGAATCGATTTAAAGCACTCTGTTACTGTTTTATGCACTCCATTTCTTCCAAATTCTATTCTAAATCATCAAGACTAAACTAAACATTCCCAACAAAAGTTTCGAGAAACGTCGACCGTGACACGATTTTTTTAGCACGTACGTCTAACTAACCAGGTTAGGGAATCGATTTAAAGCACTCTGTTACTGTTTTATGCACTCCATTTCTTCCAAATTCTATTCTAAATCATCAAGACTAAACTAAACATTCCCAACAAAAGTTTCGAGAAACGTCGACCGTGACACGATTTTTTTAGCACGTACGTCTAACTAACCAGGTTAGGGAATCGATTTAAAGCACTCTGTTACTGTTTTATGCACTCCATTTCTTCCAAATTCTATTCTAAATCATCAAGACTAAACTAAACATTCCCAACAAAAGTTTCGAGAAACGTCGACCGTGACACGATTTTTTTAGCACGTACGTCTAACTAACCAGGTTAGGGAATCGATTTAAAGCACTCTGTTACTGTTTTATGCACTCCATTTCTTCCAAATTCTATTCTAAATCATCAAGACTAAACTAAACATTCCCAACAAAAGTTTCGAGAAACGTCGACCGTGACACGATTTTTTTAGCACGTACGTCTAACTAACCAGGTTAGGGAATCGATTTAAAGCACTCTGTTACTGTTTTATGCACTCCATTTCTTCCAAATTCTATTCTAAATCATCAAGACTAAACTAAACATTCCCAACAAAAGTTTCGAGAAACGTCGACCGTGACACGATTTTTTTAGCACGTACGTCTAACTAACCAGGTTAGGGAATCGATTTAAAGCACTCTGTTACTGTTTTATGCACTCCATTTCTTCCAAATTCTATTCTAAATCATCAAGACTAAACTAAACATTCCCAACAAAAGTTTCGAGAAACGTCGACCGTGACACGATTTTTTTAGCACGTACGTCTAACTAACCAGGTTAGGGAATCGATTTAAAGCACTCTGTTACTGTTTTATGCACTCCATTTCTTCCAAATTCTATTCTAAATCATCAAGACTAAACTAAACATTCCCAACAAAAGTTTCGAGAAACGTCGACCGTGACACGGTTTTTTTAGCACGTACGTCTAACTAACCAGGTTAGGGAATCGATTTAAAGCACTCTTTTACTGTTTTATGCACTCCATTTCCTACAAATTCTATTCTAAATCTTTACGCCCGATCACTCCCAACAGGAATTTCGAAAAACACCGACCGCTACTCAGATTTTTTATCACGTGGTTCAAACGAACTGTATTAGGGTTCACAAATTTGGGCTTCGATTTTAAGCACTCTTTTACTGTTTTTCTACACTCCGTGTCTTCGACATTCTATTCTAAATCATCATGACTAAACATTCCCAATAAAAGTTTCGAGGAATGTCGACTGTGACACGATTTTTTAGCACGTACTTCTAACTAACCAGGATAGGGAATCTATTTAAAGCACTCTTTTATTGTTTTATGCACTCCATTTCTTCAAAATTCTATTCTAAATCACTATTCCCAATCACTCAAAGCAGGAATTTCGAAAAACTACGACCGCTACTCAGTTTTTTTTATCATGTGGCTCAAACGTCCTGGATTAGAGTTCACTAATTAGGGCTTCGATTTTAAGCGCTCTTTTATTGTTTTCTACACTCCGTTTCTTGTACATTCTATTCTAAATCATCAAGACTAAACATTCCCAACAAAAGTTTCGAGAAACGTCGACCGTGGCATAGTTTTTTTAGCACGTACTTCTAACTAACCTGGTTAGGGAATCGATTTAAAGCACTCTTTTACTGTTTTATGCACTCCATTTCTTCCAAATTCTATTCTAAATCATTATGCCCGATGACTCCGAGCAGAAGTTTCGAAAAACACCGACCGCTACTCAATTTATTTATCAAGTGGTTCAAACGTTCTAGATTAGGGTTCGCAAATTAGGGCTTCGATTTTAAGTTTTTTTATTACTGTTTTTTACACTCCGTTTCTTCTACATTCTATTCTAAATAATCATGACTAAGCATTCCCAACAAAAGTTTCGAGAAACGTCGACGGTGACACGGTTTTTTAGCACGTACTTCTTACTAACTTGGTTAGGGAATCAATTTAAAGCACTCTTTTACTGTTTTATGCACTCCATTTCTTCTAAATTCTATTCTAAATCATTATGCCAGATCACTCTGAGCAGGAATTTCGAAAAACGCCGACCGCTACTCAGTTTTTTTATCACGTGGTTCAAACGTCCCGGATTAGGGTTCATAAATCAGGGTTTCGATTTTAAGTTTTCTTTTACTCTTTGTCTACACTCCGTTTCTTCAACAATGTATTCTAAATCATCAAGACTAAACATTCCCAACAAAAGTTTCGAGAAACGTCGACCATGACACGGTTTTTTTAGCACGTACTTCTAACTAACGTGGTTAGCGAATCGATTTAAAGCACTCTTTTACTCTTTTATGCACTCCATTTCTTACAAATTCTATTCTAAATCATTATGCCCGATCACTCCGAGCGGGAATTTCGAAAAACGCTGACCGCTACTCAATTTTTTTATCACGTGGTTCAAACGTCCCGGATTAGGGATCACAAATCAGGGCTTCGATTTTACATTTTCTTTTACTTTTTTTCTACACTCCGTTGCTTCGACATTCTATTCTAAATCATCAAGACTAAACATTCCCAACAAAAGTTTCGAGAAACGTCGATCGTGACACGGTTTTTTAGCACGTACTTCTTACTAACCTTGTTAGGGAATCGATTTAAAGCACTCTTTTACTGTTTTATGCACTCCATTTCTTCCAAATTCTATTCGAAATCATTATGCCCGATTACTCCAAGCAGGAGTTTTGAAAAACGCAGACCGCTACTAAATTTTTTTAGCACGTGGTTCAAATGTCCTAGATTAGGGTTCAAAAATCAGGGCTTCGATTTTAAGTTTTCTTTTACTGTTTTTCTACACGCCGTTTCTTCGACATTCTATTCTAAGTCATCAAGACTAAACATTCTCACCAAAAGTTTCGAGAAACGTCGAACGTGACACGATTTTTTTTAGCACATACTTCTGACTAACCTGATTAGGGAATCGATTTAAAGCAGTCTTTTACTGTTTTATGCACTCCATTTCTTCCAAATTCTATTCTAAATCATTATGCCCGATCACTCCGAGTAGGAGTTTCGAAAAACGCCGACCGCTACTCAGTTTTTTTATCACGTGGTTCAAACGTCCCGGATTCGGGTTCACAAATCAGGGTTTCGATTTTAAGTTTTCTTTTACTTTTTTTCTACACTCCGTTTCTTCGACATTCGATTCTAAGTCATCAAGACTAAACATTCCCAACAAAAAATTCGAGAAACGTCGACCGTGACACGGGTTTTTTTTGCACGTTCTTCTAACTAACCTGGTTAGGGAATCGATTTAGAGCACTCTTTTACTCTTTTATACACTCCATTTCGTCCAAATTCTATTCTAAATCATCAAGAATAAACATTCCCAACAAAAGTTTTGGGAAACGTCGACCGTGACACAGTTTTTTTAGCACGTACTTCTAACTAACCTGGTTAGGGAATCGATTTAAAGCACTCTTTTACTGTTTTATGCACTCCATTTCTTCAAAATTCTATTCTAAATCATTATTCCCGATCACTCCGAGCAGGAATTTCGAAAAACGCCGACCGCTACTCAGTTTTTTTATCACGTGGTTCAAACTTCCTGGATTAGGGTTCACAAATTAGGGTTTCGATTTTAAGTTTTTTTTTACTATTTTTCTACACTCCGTTTCTTTGACATTCTATTCTAAATCATCAAGAATAAACATTCCCAACAAAAGTTTCGAGAAACGTCGACCGTGACACAGTTTTTTTAGCACGTACTTCTAACTAACTTGGTTAGGGAATCAATTTAAAGCACTCTTTTACTGTTTTATGCACTCCATTTCTTCCTAATTCTATTCTAAATCATTTTGCCCGATCACTCAAAGTAGGTATTTCGAAAAACACCGACCGCTACTCAGTTTTTATATTACGTGGTTCAAACGTCCCGGATTCGGGTTCACAAATCAGGGTTTCGATTTTAAGTTTTCTTTTACTTTTTTTCTATACTCCGTTTCTTCGACATTCTATCATAAATCTTCATGACTAAACATTCCCAACAAAAGTTTCGAGAAACGTCGAACGTGAAACGGTTTTTTTAGCACGTAGTTCTAACTTTCCTGGTTAGGGAATCGATTTAAAGCACTCTTTTACTGTTTTATGCACTCCATTTCTTCCAAATTCTATTCTAAATCATCAAGAATAAACATTCCCAACAAAAGTTTCGAGAAACGTCGACCGTGACACAGTTTTTTTAGCACGTACATCTAACTAACCTGGTTAGGGAATCGATTTAAAGCACTCCTTTACTTTTTTATGCAGTCCATTTCTTCTAAATTCTATTCTAAATCATTATGCCCGATCACTCCGAGCAGGAATTTCGAAAAACGTCGACCGCTACTCAGTCTATTTATCACGTGGTTCAAACGTCTCGCATTCGGGTTCACAAATCAGGGTTTCGATTTTAAGTTTTCTTTTACTTTTTTTCTACACTCCGTTTCTTCGACATTCGATTCTAAGTCATCAAGACTAAACATTCCCAACAAAAAATTTGAGAAACGTCGACCGTGACACGGTTTTTTTTTGCACGTTCTTCTAACTAACCTGGTTAGGGAATCGATTTAAAGCACTCTTTTACTCTTTTATACACTCCATTTCGTCCAAATTCTATTCTAAATCATCAAGAATAAACATTCCCAACAAAAGTTTTGGGAAACGTCGACCGTGACACAGTTTTTTTTATCACGTACTTCTAACTAACCTGGTTAGGGAATCGATTTAAAGCACTCTTTTACTGCTTTATGCACTCCATTTCTTCTAAATTCTATTCTAAATCATTATGCTCGATCACACCGAGTAGAAATTTCGAAAAACGCCCACCGCTACTCAATTTTTTCATCACGTGGTACAAACGTCCCGGATTAGGGTTCACAAATCAGGGCTTCGATTTTAAGTTTTCTTTTACTTTTTTTCTACACTCCGTTTCTTCGACATTCTATTCTAAATCATCAAGACAAACATTCGCAACAAAAGTTTCGAGAAACGTCGACCGTGACACGGTTTTTTTTAGCACGTACTTCTAACTATCCTGGTTAGGGAATCGATTTTAAGTTTTTTTGTTACTATTTTTTACACTCCGTTTCTTCTCCATTCTATTCTAAATCATCATGACTGACTATTCCCAACAAAAGTTTCGTGAAACGTCGACCGTGACATGGTTTTTTTAGCACGTAGTTCTAACTTTCCTTGTTAGGGAATCAATTTACAGCACTCTTTTACTGTTTTATGCACTCCATTTCTTCAAAATTCTATTCCAAATCATTAGTCTCGATCACAACGAGCTGGAATTTCGAAATACACCGAACGGTACTCAGGTTTTTTATCACGTGGTTCAAACGTCCTTGATTAGGGTTCACAAATTAGGGTTTCGATTTTAAGTTTATTTTTTCACTATTTTTCTACACTCCGTTTCGTCGACATTCTATTCTAAATCATCAAGACTAAACATTCCCAACAAAAGTTTAGAGAAACGTCGACCGTGACACGGTTTTTTAGCACGTACTTTTAACTAAACAGGTAAGGGAATCGATTGAAAGCACTCTTTTACTGTTTTATGCACTCCATTTCTTCCAAATTCTATTCTAAATCATTATGCCCGATCACTCCGAGCAGGAGTTTCGAAAAACGCCGTCCGCTACTCAGTTTTTTCTCATATGGTTCAAACGTACTAGATTAGGGTTCGCAAATTAAAGCTTCGATTTTATGTTTATTTTTTTACTGTTTTTCTACACTCCGTTTCTTCGGCATTCTATTCTAAATCATCAAGACTAAACATTCCCAACAAAAGTTTCGAGAAACGTCGACCGTGACACGGTTTTTTTAGCACGTACTTCTAACTAACCAGGTTAGGGAATCGATTTACAGCACTCTTTTACTGTTTTATGCACTCCATTTCTACGAAATTATATTCTAAATCATTATGCTCGATCACTCCGAGCAGGAATTTCGAAAAACGCCGACCGTTACTCAGTTTTTTTATCACGTGGATCAAACGTCCCGGATTAGGGTTAAAAATTGAGGGCTTCGATTTTAAGTTTTATTTTACTGTTTTTTTACACTCCGTTTCTTCGACATTCTATTCTAAATCATCAAGACTAAACATTCGCAACTAAAGTTTCGATAAACGTCGGCCGTAACACGATTTTTTAGCACGTACGTCTAACTAACCAGGTTAGGGAATCGATTTATAGCACTCTTTTACTGTTTTATGCCCTCCATTTCTTCAAAATTCTATTCTAAATCATTATTCCCGATCACTCCGAGCAGGAATTTCGAAAAACGCCGACCGCTACTCAGTTTTTTTATCACGTGGTTCAAACGTTCACAAATCAGGGTTTCGATTTTAAGTTTTCTTTTACTTTTTTTCTACACTCCGTTTCTTCGACATTCTATTCTAAATCATCCAGACTAAACTAAACATTCCCAACAAAAGTTTCGAGAAACGTCGACCGTGACACGGTTTTTTTAGCACGTACGTCTAACTAACCAGGTTAGGGAATCGATTTACAGCACTCTTTTACTGTTTTATGCACTCCATTTCTTCAAAATTCTATTCCAAATCATTAGTCCCGATCACAACGAGCTGGAATTTCGAAAAACGCCGAACGCTACTCAGTTTTTTTATCACGTGGTTCAAACGTCCTGGATTAGGGTTCACAAATTAGGGTTTCGATTTTAAGCACTATTTTTCTACACTCCGTTTCTTCGACATTCTATTCTAAATCATCAAGACTAAACATTCGCAACTAAAGTTTCGAGAAACGTCGACCGTAACACGATTTTTTAGCACGTACTTCTAACTTACCTGGTTAGGGAATCGATTTAAAGTACTCTATTACTGTTTTATGCACTCCATTTCTTCCAAATTCCATTCTAAATCATTATGCCCGATCACTCCGAGCAGGAATTTCGAAAAACGTCGACCGCTACTCAGTTTTTTTATCACGTGGTTCAAACGTCCTTAATGAGGGTTCGCAAATTAGGCTTCGATTTTAGTTATTTTTTACTGTTTTTCAACACTCCGTTTCTTCTACGTTTTTTTCTAAATCATCAAGACTAAACATTCCCAACAAAAGTTTCGAGAAACTTCGACCGTGACACGGTTTTTTTTGCACGTACTTCTAACTAACCTGGTTAGGGAATCGAATTTTGAAGAAATGGAGTGCATAAAACAGTAAAAGAGTGCTTTAAATCGATTCCCTAACCTGGTTAGTTAGAAGTACGTGCTAAAAAAACTGTGTCACGGTCGACGTTTCTCGAAACTTTTGTTGGGAATGTTTAGTTTAGTCTTGCTGATTTAGAATAGAACGTCAAAGAAACGGAGTGTAGAAAAATAGTACTTAAAATCGAAACCCTAATTTGTGAACCCTAATCCAGGAAGTTTGAACCACGTGATAAAAAAACTGAGTAGCGGTCGGCGTTTTTCGAAATTCCTGCTCTGAGTGATCGGGAATAATGATTTAGAATAGAATTTTGAAGAAATGGAGTGCATAAAAAAGTAAAAGAGTGCTTTAAATCGATTCCCTAACCTGGTCACTTTGAAGTACGTGCTAAAAAAACTGTGTCACGGTCGACGTTTCTCGAAACTTTTGTTGGGAATGTTTAGTTTAGTCTTGATTAAAAAAACTGTGTCACGGTCGACGTTTCTCGAAACTTTTGTTGGGAATGTTTAGTTTAGTCTTGATAATTTGGAATAGAATGTCAAAGAAACGGAGTGTAGAAAAATAGTACTTAAAATCGAAACCCTAATTTCTGAACCCTAATCTAGGAAGTTTGAACCACGTGATAAAAAAACTGAGTAGTGGTCGGCGTTTTTCGAAATTCCTGCTCGGAGTGATCGGAAATAATGATTTAGAATAGAGTTTTGAAGAAATGGAGTGCATAAAACAGTAAAAGAGTGCTTTAAATCGATTCCCTAACCTAGTTAGTTAGAAGTACGTGCTAAAAAAACTGTGTCACGGTCGACGTTTCTCGAAACTTTTGTTGGGAATGTTTAGTTTAGTCTTGATGATTTAGAATAGAATGTCAAAGAAACGGAGTGTAGAAAAATAGTACTTAAAATCGAAACCCTAATTTCTGAACCCTAATCCAGGAAGTTTGAACCACGTGATAAAAAAACTGAGTAGCGGTCAGCGTTTTTCCAAATTCCTGCTCCGAGTGATCGGGATTAATGATTTAAAATAGAATTTTGAAGAAATGGAGTGCATAAAACAGTAAAAGAGTGCTTTAAATCGATTCCCTAACCTGGTTACTTTGAAGTACGTGCTAAAAAAACTGTGTCACGGTCGACGTTTC
>NW_019272751.1:0-12381 GCF_002738345.1 Cucurbita maxima
AAATCTGAGACGTTTGAAGTACATGCTAAAAAAACCGAGTCACGGTCTACGTTTTTCAAAAGTTTTGTGAGGAATGATTAGGCTTGATGATTTAGAATAGGATTTCGAAGAAACGGTGTGCATAAAATAGTAAAAGAGTTTTTAAAATCGAACCCCACTTCGGAAACCGAAGTCTGGGACGTTTGAAGTACGTGTTAAAATGTTAAGGATATTTAGTAATAAATTATAGTTTACCATATATATTATATTTGATATTTTATTATAAGGCAAATATTAGATATTTGCCTTGTTATCATAGGTATCTTTCCATTTATTGTTATTTCCATTTATTACTATTTCCATATCCTTGTAATTCATTTGATTATAAATAAGATAACTTTCACACCATTTAGGTGTGGTGGATTAATCAAACATTCACATGGTATCAGAGCCCTCTCGGTTTAACAACCCCGATCCTTTCTTTTTAATGGCTTTTGAATCCTCTAATCTTCTTCTCCACCACCCCTGCTGGTTTTGACGCCGCAGGGGCAGTCTTCATGGCTGCCGTAGTCGGAGCCGATTGATTACTCTTCGGCTCCACCCTATTGACCTCCAAATCACCTTTCGTCATACTTTGTACATACAACCTCACCTTTTCAAACTCAATCGGTTTTCCCCTTGGCCAATATAGTCTCTCTCATTTTCTTCCCAATCAACCTTCATCCTTCACATAAACCCTAACCTAAACCTATCAACCTTTTGCAGAGATTTACCTTCGGAATCTGGGTGCCGCACTGGCCTATTCGCCAACCAAGTTGCCGCAACCCTTCCTGCCAAAATTGGCTTCTTCGCCTGATGAGGCGACTCTTCCGACTGCCCTTCTTGCCAAAATTGGCTCCTTCGCCCAATGTGGCGACTCTTCCGGCTTCAACATTGTCTTTGTCCCTTGCTCTAGGTTTCCCCTTCTACTTCTTGGGGTTAGAAATATTCTCACCAGAGCCAAGGCAGCATCGTCGCTAAGCGACAATCCCTCTTCATGGGTTAGACATATTCTCGCCGAAGCCAAGGCAGCATCGCCGCTGAGCGGCGATCCCTCTGCAATTTTTGATGGCCAAGAACCGGGTTGTTAGCATCTTCATGAAAAGTGTTTCTCAACCTCTTTGAATTTTTCAGATTCAAGCTTCACGTTCGTTTAAATCCGACGCTTAGCTTGCGGTGGGGTGTTAAGGATATTTAGTAATAAATTATAGTTTACCATATATATTATATTTGATATTTTATTATAAGGCAAATATTAGATATTTGCCTTGTTATCATAGGTATCTTTCCATTTATTGTTATTTCCATTTATTACTATTTCCATATCCTTGTAATTCATTTGATTATAAATAAGATAACTTTCACACCATTTAGGTGTGGTGGATTAATCAAACATTCACATGGTATCAGAGCCCTCTCGGTTTAACAACCCCGATCCTTTCTTTTCAATGGCTTTTGAATCCTCTAATCTTCTTCTCCACCACCCCTGCTGGTTTTGACGCCGCAGGGGCAGTCTTCATGGCTGCCGTAGTCGGAGCCGATTGATTACTCTTCGGCTCCACCCTATTGACCTCCAAATCACCTTTCGTCATACTCTGTACATACAACCTCACCTTTTCCAACCCAATCGGTTTTCCCCTTGGCCAATATAGTCTCTCTCATTTTCTTCCCAATCAACCTTCATCCTTCACATAAACCCTAACCTAAACCTATCAACCTTTTGCAGAGATTTACCTTCGGAATCTGGGTGCCGCACTGGCCTATTCGCCAACCAAGTTGCCGCAACCCTTCCTGCCAAAATTGGCTTCTTCGCCTGATGAGGCGACTCTTCCGACTGCCCTTCTTGCCAAAATTGGCTCCTTCGCCCAATGTGGCGACTCTTCCGGCTTCAACATTGTCTTTGTCCCTTGCTCTAGGTTTCCCCTTCTACTTCTTGGGGTTAGAAATATTCTCACCAGAGCCAAGGCAGCATCGTCGCTAAGCGACAATCCCTCTTCATGGGTTAGACATATTCTCGCCGAAGCCAAGGCAGCATCGCCGCTGAGCGGCGATCCCTCTGCAATTTTTGATGGCCAAGAACCGGGTTGTTAGCATCTTCATGAAAAGTGTTTCTCAACCTCTTTGAATTTTTCAGATTCAAGCTTCACGTTCGTTTAAATCCGACGCTTAGCTTGCGGTGGGGTGTTAAGGATATTTAGTAATAAATTATAGTTTACCATATATATTATATTTGATATTTTATTATAAGGCAAATATCTAATATTTGCCTTATTATCATAGGTATCTTTCCATTTATTGTTATTTCCATTTATTACTATTTCCATATCCTTGTAATTCATTTGATTATAAATAAGATAACTTTCACACCATTTAGGTGTGGTGGATTAATCAAACATTCACATAAAAAAACTGAGTCACGGTCTTTGTTTTTCGAAAGATTTGTGAGGAATGATTTGTCTTGATGATTTAAAATAGGATTTCGAAGAAACGGTGTGCATAAAACAGTAAAATAGTTCTTCAAATCGAACCCTACTTCGGAAACCCAAATTTGAGACGTTTGAAGTACGTGCTTAAAAAACCGAGTCACGGTCGACATTTTTCGAAATATTTGTGAGGAATGATTAGGCTTGATGATTTAGAATAGGATTTCGAAGAAACGGTGTGCATAAAACAGTAATAGAGTTTTTCAAATCTAACCCTACTTTGGAAACCCAAATCTGGGACGTTTGAAGTACGTGCTAAAAAAACCGAGTCACGGTCGACGTTTTTCGAAAGATTTGTGAGGAATGATTAGGCTTGATGATTTAGAATAGGATTTCGAAGAAACGGTCTGCATAAAACAGTAAAAGAGTTCTTCAAATCGAACCTTACTTCGGAAACCCAAGTCTGGGACGTTTGAAGTACGTGCTAAAAAAACCGAGTCACGGTCGACATTTTTCGAAAGATTTGTGAGGAATGATTAGGCTTGATGATTTAGAATAGGATTTCGAAGAAACGATGTGCATAAAACCGTAAAAGTGTTCTTCAAATCGAACCCTACTTCGGAAACCCAAGTTTGGGACGTTTGAAGTACGTGCTAAAAAAACCGAGTCACGGTCGACATTTTTCGAAAGATTTGTGAGGAATGATTAGGCTTGATGATTTAGAATAGGATTTCGAAGAAACGGTGTGCATAAAACCGTAAAAGTGTTCTTCAAATCGAACCCTACTTCGGAAACCCAAATTTGGGACGTTTGAAGTACGTGCTAAAAAAACCGAGTCACGATCGACGTTTTTCAAAATATTTGTGAGGAATGATTAGGCTTGATGATTTAGAATAGGATTTGTAAGAAACGGTGTGCATAAAACAATAAAAGAGTTCTTCAAATCGAACCCTACTTCGGAAACCCAAGTCTTGGACGTTTGAAGTACGTGCTAAAAAAACCGAGTCACGGTCGACGTTTTTCTAAAGATTTGTGAGGAATGATTAGGCTTGATGATTTAGAATAGGATTTCGAAGAAACGATGTGCATAAAACCGTAAAAGTGTTCTTCAAATCGAACCCTACTTCGGAAACCCAAGTTTGGGACGTTTGAAGTACGTGCTAAAAAAACCGAGTCACGGTCGACGTTTTTCGAAAGATTTGTGAGGAATTATTAGGCTTGATGATTTAGAATATGATTTCGAAGAAACGGTGTGCATAAAATAGTAAAAGAGTTCTTCAAATCGAACCCTACTTCGGAAACCCAAGTCTGAGACGTTTGAAGTAAGTGCTAAAAAAACCGAGTCACGGTCTTTGTTTTTCGAATGATTTGTGAGGAATGATTAGGCTTGATGATTTAGAATAGGATTTCGAAGAAACGGTGTGCATAAAACAGTAAAATAGTTCTTCAAACCGAACCCTACTTCGGAAACCCAAATCTGAAACGTTTGAAGTACGTGCTAAAAAAACCGAGTCACGGTCGACATTTTTCGAAAGATTTTTGAGGAATGATTAGGCTTGATGATTTAGAATAGGATTTTGAAGAAACGGTGTGCATAAAAAGATTTTTGAGGAATGATTAGGCTTGATGATTTAGAATAGGATTTTGAAGAAACGGTGTGCATAAAATAGTAAAAGAGTTCTTCATATCAAACCCTACTTCGGAAACCCAAATCTGAGACGTTTGAAGTACGTGCTAAAAAAACCGAGTCACGGTCGACATTTTTCAAAAGATTTGTGAGGAATGATTAGGCTTGATGATTTAGAATAGGATTTTGAAGAAACGGTGTGCATAAAACTGTAAAAGAGTTCTTCAAATCGAACCCTACTTCTGAAACCCAAGTCTGGGACGTATGAAGTAGGTGCTAAAAAAACCGAGTCACGGTCGACTTTTTTCGACAGATTTTTTAGGAATGATTAGGCTTGATGATTTAGAATAGGATTTCGAAGAAACGGTGTGCATAAAACAGTAAAATAGTTCTTCAAATCGAACCCTACTTCGGAAACCCAAGTCTGGGACGTTTGAAGTACGTGTTAAAAAAACCGAGTCACGGTCTTTGTTTTTCGAAAGATTTGTGAGGAATGATTAGGCTTGATGATTTAGAATAGGATTTCGAAGAAACGGTGTGCATAAAACAGTAAAATAGTTCTTCAAACCGAACCCTACTTCGGAAACCCAAGTCTGAGACGTTTGAAGTAAGTGCTAAAAAAACCGAGTCACGGTCGACGTTTTTCGAAAGATTTTTTAGGAATGATTAGGCTTGATGATTAAGAATAGGATTTCGAAGAAACGTTGTGCATAAAACAGTAAAAGAGTTCTTAAAATCGAACCCCACTTCGGAAACCGAAGTCTGGGACGTTTGAAGTACGTGTTAAAAAAACAGAGTCACGGTCTTTGTTTTTCGAAATATTTGTGAGGAATGATTAGTCTTGATGATTTAGAATAAGATTTCGAAGAAACGGTGTGCATAAAACAGTAAAATAGTTCTTCAAATCGAACCCTACTTCGGAAACCCAAATTTGAGACGTTTGAAGTACGTGCTTAAAAAACCGAGTCACGGTCGACATTTTTCGAAAGATTTGTNAAAACCGAGTCACGGTCGACATTTTTCGAAATATTTGTGAGGAATGATTAGGCTTGATGATTTAGAATAGGATTTCTAAGAAACGGTGTGCATAAAATAGTAAAAGAGTTCTTCATATCGAACCCTACTTCGGAAACCCAAATCTGAGACGTTTGAAGTACGTGCTAAAAAAACCGAGTCACGGTCGACATTTTTCGAAAGATTTGTGAGGAATGATTAGGCTTGATGATTTAGAATAGGATTTTGAAGAAACGGTGTGCATAAAACTGTAAAAGAGTTCTTCAAATCGAACCCTACTTCGGAAACCCAAGTCTGGGACGTATGAAGTAGGTGCTAAAAAAACCGAGTCACGATCGACTTTTTTCGACAGATTTTTTAGGAATGATTAGGCTTGATGATTTAGAATAGGATTTCGAAGAAACGGTGTGCATTAAATAGTAAAATAGTTCTTCAAATCGAACCCTACTTCGGAAACCCAAATCTGGGACGTTTAAAGTTCGTGCTAAAAAAACCGAGTCACGGTCGACGTTTTTCGAAATATTTGTGAGGAATGATTAGGCTTGATGATTTAGAATAGGATTTCGAAGAAACGATGTGCATAAAACAGTAAAAGAGTTCTGCATATCGAACCCTACTTCGGAAACCCAAATCTGGGACGTTTGAAGTTCGTGCTAAAAAAACCGAGTCACGGTCGACGTTTTTCGAAATATTTGTGAGGAATGATTAGGCTTGATGATTTAGAATAGGATTTCGAAGAAACGATGTGCATAAAACAGTAAAAGAGTTCTTAAAATCGAACCCTACTTTAGAAACCAAAGTCTGGGACGTTTGAAGTACGTGTTAAAAAAACAGAGTCACGGTCTTTGTTTTTCGAAAGATTTGTGAGGAATGATTAGTCTTGATGATTTAGAATAGGATTTCGAAGAAACGGTGTGCATAAAACAGTAAAATAGTTCTTCAAATCGAACCCTACTTCGGAAACCCAAGTCTGGGACGTTTGAAGTACGTGCTAAAAAAACCGAGTCACGGTCGACGTTTTTCGAAAGTTTTGTGAGGAATGATTAGGCATGATGATTTAGAATAGGATTTCGAAGAAACGGTCTGCATAAAACAGTAAAAGAGTTCTTCAAATCGAACCTTACTTCGGAAACCCAAGTCTGGGACGTTTGAAGTACGTGCTAAAAAAACCGAGTCACGGTCGACGTTTTTCGAAAGTTTTGTGAGGAATGATTAGGCATGATGATTTAGAATAGGATTTCGAAGAAACGGTCTGCATAAAACAGTAAAAGAGTTCTTCAAATCGAACCTTACTTCGGAAACCCAAGTCTGGGACGTTTGAAGTACGTGCTAAAAAAACCGAGTCACGGTCGACGTTTTTCGAAAGTTTTGTGAGGAATGATTAGGCATGATGATTTAGAATAGGATTTCGAAGAAACGGTCTGCATAAAACAGTAAAAGAGTTCTTCAAATCGAACCTTACTTCGGAAACCCAAGTCTGGGACGTTTGAAGTACGTGCTAAAAAAACCGAGTCACGGTCGACGTTTTTCGAAAGTTTTGTGAGGAATGATTAGGCATGATGATTTAGAATAGGATTTCGAAGAAACGGTCTGCATAAAACAGTAAAAGAGTTCTTCAAATCGAACCTTACTTCGGAAACCCAAGTCTGGGACGTTTGAAGTACGTGCTAAAAAAACCGAGTCACGGTCGACGTTTTTCGAAAGTTTTGTGAGGAATGATTAGGCATGATGATTTAGAATAGGATTTCGAAGAAACGGTCTGCATAAAACAGTAAAAGAGTTCTTCAAATCGAACCTTACTTCGGAAACCCAAGTCTGGGACGTTTGAAGTACGTGCTAAAAAAACCGAGTCACGGTCGACGTTTTTCGAAAGTTTTGTGAGGAATGATTAGGCATGATGATTTAGAATAGGATTTCGAAGAAACGGTCTGCATAAAACAGTAAAAGAGTTCTTCAAATCGAACCTTACTTCGGAAACCCAAGTCTGGGACGTTTGAAGTACGTGCTAAAAAAACCGAGTCACGGTCGACGTTTTTCGAAAGTTTTGTGAGGAATGATTAGGCATGATGATTTAGAATAGGATTTCGAAGAAACGGTCTGCATAAAACAGTAAAAGAGTTCTTCAAATCGAACCTTACTTCGGAAACCCAAGTCTGGGACGTTTGAAGTACGTGCTAAAAAAACCGAGTCACGGTCGACGTTTTTCGAAAGTTTTGTGAGGAATGATTAGGCATGATGATTTAGAATAGGATTTCGAAGAAACGGTCTGCATAAAACAGTAAAAGAGTTCTTCAAATCGAACCTTACTTCGGAAACCCAAGTCTGGGACGTTTGAAGTACGTGCTAAAAAAACCGAGTCACGGTCGACGTTTTTCGAAAGTTTTGTGAGGAATGATTAGGCATGATGATTTAGAATAGGATTTCGAAGAAACGGTCTGCATAAAACAGTAAAAGAGTTCTTCAAATCGAACCTTACTTCGGAAACCCAAGTCTGGGACGTTTGAAGTACGTGCTAAAAAAACCGAGTCACGGTCGACGTTTTTCGAAAGTTTTGTGAGGAATGATTAGGCATGATGATTTAGAATAGGATTTCGAAGAAACGGTCTGCATAAAACAGTAAAAGAGTTCTTCAAATCGAACCTTACTTCGGAAACCCAAGTCTGGGACGTTTGAAGTACGTGCTAAAAAAACCGAGTCACGGTCGACGTTTTTCGAAAGTTTTGTGAGGAATGATTAGGCATGATGATTTAGAATAGGATTTCGAAGAAACGGTCTGCATAAAACAGTAAAAGAGTTCTTCAAATCGAACCTTACTTCGGAAACCCAAGTCTGGGACGTTTGAAGTACGTGCTAAAAAAACCGAGTCACGGTCGACGTTTTTCGAAAGTTTTGTGAGGAATGATTAGGCATGATGATTTAGAATAGGATTTCGAAGAAACGGTCTGCATAAAACAGTAAAAGAGTTCTTCAAATCGAACCTTACTTCGGAAACCCAAGTCTGGGACGTTTGAAGTACGTGCTAAAAAAACCGAGTCACGGTCGACGTTTTTCGAAAGTTTTGTGAGGAATGATTAGGCATGATGATTTAGAATAGGATTTCGAAGAAACGGTCTGCATAAAACAGTAAAAGAGTTCTTCAAATCGAACCTTACTTCGGAAACCCAAGTCTGGGACGTTTGAAGTACGTGCTAAAAAAACCGAGTCACGGTCGACGTTTTTCGAAAGTTTTGTGAGGAATGATTAGGCATGATGATTTAGAATAGGATTTCGAAGAAACGGTCTGCATAAAACAGTAAAAGAGTTCTTCAAATCGAACCTTACTTCGGAAACCCAAGTCTGGGACGTTTGAAGTACGTGCTAAAAAAACCGAGTCACGGTCGACGTTTTTCGAAAGTTTTGTGAGGAATGATTAGGCATGATGATTTAGAATAGGATTTCGAAGAAACGGTCTGCATAAAACAGTAAAAGAGTTCTTCAAATCGAACCTTACTTCGGAAACCCAAGTCTGGGACGTTTGAAGTACGTGCTAAAAAAACCGAGTCACGGTCGACGTTTTTCGAAAGTTTTGTGAGGAATGATTAGGCATGATGATTTAGAATAGGATTTCGAAGAAACGGTGTGCATAAAATAGTAAAAGAGTTCTGCATATCGAACCCTACTTCGGAAACCCAAATCTGAGACGTTTGAAGTACATGCTAAAAAAACCGAGTCACGGTCTACGTTTTTCAAAAGTTTTGTGAGGAATGATTAGGCATGATGATTTAGAATAGGATTTCGAAGAAACGGTGTGCATAAAACAGTAAAAGAGTTTTTCAAATCTAACCCTACTTCGGAAACCCAAATCTGGGACGTTTGAAGTACGTGCTAAAAAAACCGAGTCACGGTCGACGTTTTTCGAAAGATTTTTTAGGAATGATTAGGCTTGATGATTTAGAATAGGATTTCGAAGAAACGGTGTGCATAAAACAGTAAAAGAGTTCTTAAAATCGAACCCCACTTCGGAAACCGAAGTCTGGGACGTTTGAAGTACGTGTTAAAAATTTGAGTCACGGTCTTTGTTTTTTGAAAGATTTGTGAGGAATGATTAGGCTTGTTGATTTAGAATAGGATTTCGGAGAAACGGTCTGCATAAAACAGTAAAAGAGTTCTTCAAATCGAACCTAACTTCGGAAACCCAAGTCTGGGACGTTTGAAGTACGTGCTAAAAAAACCGAGTCACGGTCGACGTTTTTCTAAAAATTTGTGAGGAATGATTAGGCTTGATGATTTAGAATAGGATTTCGAAGAAACGGTGTGCATAAAACCGTAAAAGTGTTCTTCAAATCAAACCCTACTTCGGAAACCCAAATCTGGGACGTTCGAAGTATGTGCTAAAAAAACCGAGTCACGGTCGACGTTTTTCGAAATATTTGTGAGGAATGATTAGGCTTGATGATTTAGAATAGGATTTGGAAGAAACGGTGTGCATAAAACAGTAAAAGAGTTCTTCAAATCGAACCCTACTTCGGAAACCCAAGTCTTGGACGTTTGAAGTACGTGCTAAAAAAACCGAGTCACGGTCTTTNGTACGTGCTAAAAAAACCGAGTCACGGTCGACGTTTTTCGAAAGATTTTTTAGGAATGATTAGGCTTAATGATTTAGAATAGGATTTCGAAGAAACGGTGTGCATAAAACAGTAAAAAAGTTCTTAAAATCGAACCCCACTTCGGAAACCCAAGTCTGGGACGTTTGAAGTACGTGTTAGAAAAACCGAGTCACGGTCTTTGTTTTTCGAAACATTTGTGAGGAATGATTAGTCTTGATTATTTAGAATAGGATTTCGAAGAAACGGTGTGCATAAAACAGTAAAAGAGTTTTTCAAATCTAACCCTACTTCGGAAACCCAAATCTGGGACGTTTGAAGTACGTGCTAAAAAAACCGAGNTAACCCTACTTCGGAAACCCAAATCTGGGACGTTTGAAGTACGTGCTAAAAAAACCGATTCACGGTCGACGTTTTTCGAATGATTTTTTAGGAATGATTAGGCTTGTTGATTTAGAATAGGATTTCGGAGAAACGGTCTGCATAAAACAGTAAAAGAGTTTTTCAAATCTAACCCTACTTCGAAAACCCAAATCTGAGACGTTTGAAGTACGTGCTAAAAAAACCGAGTCACGGTCGACATTTTTCGAAATATTTGTGAGGAATGATTAGGCTTGATGATTTAGAATAGGATTTCGAAGAAACGGTGTGCCTAAAACAGTAAAAGAGTTCTTCATATCGAACCCTACTTCAGAAACCCAAGTCTGGGACGTTTGAAGTACGTGTTACAAAAACTGAGTCACGGTCTTTGTTTTTCGAAAGATTTGTGAGGAATGATTAGGCTTGATGATTTAGAATAGGATTTCGAAGAAACGGTGTGCATAAAACAGTAAAAGAGTTCTTAAAATCGAACCCCACTTCGGAAACCGAAGTCTGGGACGTTTGAAGTACGTGTTACAAAAACTGAGTCACGGTCTTTGTTTTTCGAAAGATTTGTGAGGAATGATTAGGCTTGTTGATTTAGAATAGGATTTCGAAGAAACGGTCTGCATAAAACAGTAAAAGAGTTCTTCAAATCGAACCTTACTTCAGAAACCCAAGTCTGGGACGTTTGAAGTACGTGCTAAAAAAACCGAGTCACGGTCGACGTTTTTCTAAAGATTTGTGAGGAATGATTAGGCTTGATGATTTAGAATAGGATTTCGAAGAAACGGTGTGCATTGTTCTTCAAATCGAACCCTACTTCGGAAACCCAAGTCTTTGACGTTTGAAGTACGTGCTAAAAAAACCGACTCACGGTCGACATTTTTCGAAAGATTTGTGAGGAATGATTAGGCTTGATGATTTAGAATAGGATTTCGAAGAAACGGTGTGCATAAAACCGTAAAAGTGTTCTTCAAATCGAACCCTACTTCGGAAACCCAAATCTGGGAATAAAAAAGTACGTGCTAAAAAAACCGAGTCACGGTCGACGTTTTTCGAAATATTTGTGAGGAATGATTAGGCTTGATGATTTAGAATAGGATTTGGAAGAAACAGTGTGCATAAAACAGTAAAAGAGTTCTTCAAATCGAACCCTACTTCGAAAACCCAAGTCTTGGACGTTTGAAGTACGTGCTAAAAAAACCGAGTCACGGTCGACGTTTTTCGAAAGATTTTTTAGGAATGATTAGGCTTGATGATTTAGAATAGGATTTCGAAGAAACGGTGTGCATAAAATAGTAAAATAGTTCTTCAAATCGAACCCTACTTCGGAAACCCAAGTCTGAGACGTTTGAAGTACGTGTTAAAAAAACCGAGTCACGGTCTTTGTTTTTCGAAACATTTGTGAGGAATGATTAGTCTCGATGATTTAGAATAGGATTTCGAAGAAACGGTGTGCATAAAACAGTAAAATAGTTCTTCAAATCGAACCCTACTTCGGAAACCCAAGTCTGAGACGTTTGAAGTACGTGTTAAAAAAACCGAGTCACGGTCTTTGTTTTTCGAAAGATTTGTGAGGAATGATTAGGCTTGATGATTTAGAATAGGATTTCGAAGAAACGGTGTGCATAAAACAGTAAAATAGTTCTTCAAATCGAACCCTACTTCGGAAACCCAAATTTGAGACGTTTGAAGTACGTGCTTAAAAAACCGAGGCACGGTCGACATTTTTCGAAATATTTGTGAGGAATGATTAGGCTTGATGATTTAGAATAGTATTTCGAAGAAACGGTGTGCATAAAATAGTAAAAGAGTTCTTCATATCGAAACCTACTTCGGAAACCCAAATTTGAGACGTTTGAAGTACGTGCTAAAAAAACCGAGTCACGGTCGACGTTTTTCGAAATATTTATGAGGAATGATTAGGCTTGATGATTTAGAATATGATTTCGAAGAAACGGTGTGCATAAAATAGTAAAAGAGTTCTTCAAATCGAACCTTACTTCGGAAACCCAAGTCTGGGACGTTTGAAGTACGTGCTAAAAAAACCGAGTCACGGTCGACGTTTTTCGAAAGATTTGTGAGGAATGATTAGGCTTGATGATTTAGAATAGGATTTCGAAGAAACGGTGTGCATAAAACAGTAAAATAGTTCTTCAAATCGAACCCTACTTCGGAAACCCAAGTCTGGGACGTTTGAAGTACGTGCTAAAAAAACCGAGTTAAGGTCGACGTTTTTCGAAAGATTTGTGAGGAATGATTAGGCTTGATGATTTAGAATATGATTTCGAAGAAACGGTGTGCATAAAACAGTAAAAAAGTTCTTAAAATCGAACCCCACTTCGGAAACCGA
>NW_019272752.1:0-12376 GCF_002738345.1 Cucurbita maxima
GGAAGGAAAGCGCGTGAGAAAGCCGGCAAGCCAAGTGTCAACTTGCCGGAAGGAAAGCATGTCAGACAGCCTGAGGGACACGTCTTAACGATAGAGTAGAATAACACGTCAAGTGCATTGTCAGGCATGAAAACTTATGGCCTATTAGCTTAGTTGGTTAAAGCGTCGTGCTAATGACGCGAAGGTCGCAGGTTTGAGACCTGCATGGGCCAATTTTTCCTCATTTTTAATTATATCTTTTCATTATACGAGTTAAAACACTGCGATTTTTAGAAGATAATGACTTTTTTAAGTTTATTATGCATAAAGTTACGTAAACGAAACTCGATTGGCTGGATTAGCAGCTAACGATCTATAATGTGCATAAAATCTTTGCCCAATTAGCTCAGTTGTAACATTATCGTGATAAAAACGTGGAGGTCGTCGGTTCGACAATTACATAGGCCTAGTTTTATTAATTCTTAATAATATATTTACATGATACGAGGTAACAACACTACGAACTTTAAACCGATGATACGACCGTTCACAGTTTTTCTTTAGAGGGTTTATGAGAGTCATTTCAGGAACAAGAAGTTGGTAAATGAACTAGTTTTGGCCGTACGATATGTTCTTGTTGGTAAATGAATTAGTTTTGGTTGTTCGATATGTTCTTTTATGAAAGATGAAATTTGAAGATTTTTTAGAGTCTTTTCACGAACAAGGAGGAACAAGAAGTTGGTAAATCAAGAAGTTGGTAAATGGACTAGTTTTGGCCGTTCGATATGTTCTTGTTGGTAAATGAACTAGTTTTGGCTGTTCGATATGTTCTTTTATGAAATATGAAATTTGAAGATTTTTTAGAGTCTTTTCACGAACAAGGAGGTAAATGAACTCACATTGAAGGCCAGATTCAGTATTTCGACTCTCATGAGAGAAAATTTTTCGTCAAGCCACGTGTCAACTTGTTGGGAAGGAAAGAGCGTGAGACAGCAGGCAAGCCACGTGTCAACTTGCGGGAGGGAAAGCGTGTCAGACAGCCTGAGGGACACGTATTGATGATTGGGTGGAATAACGCGTCAGGCGCATTGTTAGGCAAGAAAGTCAATGGCCTATTAGCTTAGTTTGTTAAAGTGTTGTGCAAATAACGTGGAGGTCGCAAGTTTGACACTTGAATGGACCAATTTCATTCATTTTTAATTATATCTTTTCAAGATACGAGTTAAAACACTACGAACTTTAGAAGATAATGACTTTTTTAAGTTTATTATGCATAAAGTTATGTAAACAAAACTCGATTGGCAGTATTAAGAGCTAACGACCTATAAGGTGCATGAAACCTATGCCCAATTAGCTCAGTTGTAAGATTATTGTTTTAAAAACGTGGACGTTGTAGGTTCGACAATTCCATAGAACAAGTTTTTTTAATTCTTCATAATATCTTTTCATGATACGGGGTTACAACAGTACGAACTTTAAACCGATGATACGGCCGTTCAAAATTTTCTTTAGATCTGAGCCGTAAGATATGTTCTTACATGAAGGATGAAATTCGAGGATTTCTGAGAGTCATTTCAGGAACAAGGAGGTAAATTAACTTATTTTGGCCGTTCGATATGTTCTTTTACGAAAGATGAAATTCGAGTATTTCTCAGAGTCTTTTCACGAACAAGGAGGTAAATGAACTCACTTTGAAGGCCAGATTCAGTATTGCGACTCTCATGAGAGAAAATTTTTCGGCAAGCCACGTGTCAACTTGTGGGAAGGAAAGCGCGTGAGAAAGCCGGCAAGCCAAGTGTCAACTTGCCGGAGGGAAAGCGTGTCAGACAGCCTGAGGGACACGTCTTAACGATAGGGTAGAATAACACGTCAAGTGCATTGTCAGGCGAGAAAATCTATGGCCTATTAGCTCAGTTGGTTAGAGCGTCGTGCTAATAACGCGAAGGTCGCAGGTTCGAGACCTGCATGGGCCAATTTCCCTCATTTTTAATTATATCTTTTCATTATACGAGTTAAAACACTACGATTTTTAGAAGATAATGACTTTTTTAAGTTTATTATGCATAAAGTTACGTAAACGAAACTCGATTGGCTGGATTAGAAGCTAACGATCTATAATGTGCATAAAATCTTTGCCCAATTAGCTCAGTTGTAAGATTATCGTGTTAAAAACGTGGAGGTCGTAGGTTCGACAATTACATAGGCCTAGTTTTATTAATTATTCATAATATATTTACATGATACGGGGTTACAACACTACGAACTTTAAACCGATGATACGGTCGTTCACAGTTTTTCTTTAGAGGATTTATGAGAGTCATTTCAGGAACAAGAAGTTGGTAAATGAACTAGTTTTGGCCGTTCGATATGTTCTTTTATGAAAGATGAAATTTGAGGATTTCTTAGAGTCTTTTCACGAACAAGGAGGAACAAGAAGTTGGTAAATCAAGAAGTTGGTAAATGGACTAGTTTTGGCCGTTCGATATGTTCTTGTTGGTAAATGAACTAGTTTTGGCTGTTCGATATGTTCTTTTATGAAATATGAAATTTGAGGATTTCTTAGAGTCTTTTCACGAACAAGGAGGTAAATGAACTCACTTTGAAGGCCAAATTCAGTATTTCGACTCTCATGAGAGAAAATTTTTCGTCAAGCCACGTGTCAACTTGTGGGGAAGGAAAGCGCGTGAGACAGCAGGCAAGCCACGTGTCAACTTGCGGGAGGGAAAGCGTGTCAGACAGCCTGAGGGACACGTATTGACGATTGGGTGGAATAACGCGTCAGGCGCATTGTTAGGCAAGAAAGTCAATGGCCTATTAGCTTAGTTGGTTAAAGCGTTGTGCAAATAACGTGGAGGTCGCAAGTTTGACACTTGAATGGACCAATTTCATTCATTTTTAATTATATCTTTTCAAGATACGAGTTAAAACACTACGAACTTTAGAAGATAATGACTTTTTTAAGTTTATTATGCATAAAGTTATGTAAACAAAACTCGATTGGCAGTATTAAGAGCTAACGACCTATAAGGTGCATAAAACCTATGCCCAATTAGCTCAGTTGTAAGATTATTGTTTTAAAAACGTGGACGTCGTAGGTTCGACAATTCCATAGAACAAGTTTTTTTAATTCTTCATAATATCTTTTCATGATACAGGGTTACAACAGTACGAACTTTAAACCGATGATACGGCCGTTCAAAATTTTCTTTAGATCTGAGTCGTTCGATATGTTCTTACATGAAGGATGAAATTCGAGGATTTCTGAGAGTCATTTCAGGAACAAGAAGGAGGTAAATGAACTTATTTTGGCCGTTCGATATGTTCTTTTACGAAAGATGAAATTCGAGTATTTCTCAGAGTCTTTTCACGAACAAGGAGGTAAATGAACTCACTTTGAAGGCCAGATTCAGTATTGCGACTCTCATGAGAGAAAATTTTTCGGCAAGCCACGTGTCAACTTGTGGGAAGGAAAGCGCGTGAGAAAGCCGGCAAGCCAAGTGTCAACTTGCCGGAGGGAAAGCGTGTCAGACAGCCTGAGGGACACGTCTTAACGATAGGGTAGAATAACACGTCAAGTGCATTGTCAGGCGAGAAAATCTATGGCCTATTAGCTCAGTTGGTTAGAGCGTCGTGCTAATAACGCGAAGGTCGCAGGTTCGAGACCTGCATGGGCCAATTTCCCTCATTTTTAATTATATCTTTTCATTATACGAGTTAAAACACTACGATTTTTAGAAGATAATGACTTTTTTAAGTTTATTATGCATAAAGTTACGTAAACGAAACTCGATTGGCTGGATTAGAAGCTAACGATCTATAATGTGCATAAAATCTTTGCCCAATTAGCTCAGTTGTAAGATTATCGTGTTAAAAACGTGGAGGTCGTAGGTTCGACAATTACATAGGCCTAGTTTTATTAATTATTCATAATATATTTACATGATACGGGGTTACAACACTACGAACTTTAAACCGATGATACGGTCGTTCACAGTTTTTCTTTAGAGGATTTATGAGAGTCATTTCAGGAACAAGAAGTTGGTAAATGAACTAGTTTTGGCCGTTCGATATGTTCTTTTATGAAAGATGAAATTTGAGGATTTCTTAGAGTCTTTTCACGAACAAGGAGGAACAAGAAGTTGGTAAATCGACTAGTTTTGGCCGTTCGATATGTTCTTGTTGGTAAATGAACTAGTTTTGGCTGTTCGATATGTTCTTTTATGAAATATGAAATTTGAGGATTTCTTAGAGTCTTTTCACGAACAAGGAGGTAAATGAACTCACTTTGAAGGCCAAATTCAGTATTTCGACTCTCATGAGAGAAAATTTTTCGTCAAGCCACGTGTCAACTTGTGGGGAAGGAAAGCGCGTGAGACAGCAGGCAAGCCACGTGTCAACTTGCGGGAGGGAAAGCGTGTCAGACAGCCTGAGGGACACGTATTGACGATTGGGTGGAATAACGCGTCAGGCGCATTGTTAGGCAAGAAAGTCAATGGCCTATTAGCTTAGTTGGTTAAAGCGTTGTGCAAATAACGTGGAGGTCGCAAGTTTGACACTTGAATGGACCAATTTCATTCATTTTTAATTATATCTTTTCAAGATACGAGTTAAAACACTACGAACTTTAGAAGATACTGACTTTTTTAAGTTTATTATGCATAAAGTTATGTAAACAAAACTCGATTGGCAGTATTAAGAGCTAACGACCTATAAGGTGCATAAAACCTATGCCCAATTAGGTCAGTTGTAAGATTATTGTTTTAAAAACGTGGACGTCGTAGGTTCGACAATTCCATAGAACAAGTTTTTTTAATTCTTCATAATATCTTTTCATGATACGGGGTTACAACAGTACGAACTTTAAACCGATGATACGGCCGTTCAAAATTTTCTTTAGATCTGAGCCGTTCGATATGTTCTTACATGAAGGATGAAATTCGAGGATTTCTGAGAGTCATTTCAGGAACAAGGAGGTAAATTAACTTATTTTGGCCGTTCGATATGTTCTTTTACGAAAGATGAAATTCGAGTATTTCTCAGAGTCTTTTCACTAACAAGGAGGTAAATGAACTCACTTTGAAGGCCAGATTCAGTATTGCGACTCTCACGAGAGAAAAGTTCTCGGCAAGCCACGTGTCAACTTGTGGGAAGGAAAGCGCGTGAGAAAGCTGGCAAGCCAAGTGTCAACTTGCCGGAGGGAAATCGTGTCAGACAGCCTGAGGGACACGTCTTAACGATAGGGTAGAACAAAAAGTCAAGTGCATTGTCAGGCAAGAAAACCTATGGCCTATTAGCTCAATTGGTTAAAGCGTCGTGCTAATAACGCGAAGGTCGCAGGTTTGATGAGACCTGCATGGGCCAATTTTCCACATTTTTAATTATATCTTTTCATTATACGAGTTAAAACACTGCGATTTTTAGAAGATAATGACTTTTTTAAGTTTATTATGCATAAAGTTACGTAAACGAAACTCGATTGGCTGGATTAGCAGCTAGCGATCTATAATGTGCATAAAATCTTTGCCCAATTAGCTCAGTTGTAAGATTATCGTGTTAAAAACGTGGAGGTCGTAGGTTCGACAATTACATAGGCCTAGTTTTATTAATTCTTAATAATATATTTACATGATACGGTGTAACAACACTACGAACTTTAAACCGATGATACGGCCGTTCACAGTTTTTCTTTAGAGGGTTTATGAGAGTCATTTCAGGAACAAGAAGTTGGTAAATGAACTAGTTTTGGCCGTTCGATATGTTCTTGTTGGTAAATGAACTAGTTTTGGCTGTTCGATATGTTCTTTTATGAAAGATGAAATTTGAGGATTTCTTAGAGTCTTTTCACGAACAAGAAGGAACAAGAAGTTGGTAAATCAAGAAGTTGGTAAATGGACTAGTTTTGGCCGTTCGATATGTTCTTGTTGGTAAATGAACTAGTTTTGGTTGTTCGATATGTTCTTTTATGAAATATGAAATTTGAGGATTTCTTAGAGTCTTTTCACGAACAAGGAGGTAAATGAACTCACTTTGAAGGCCAGATTCAGTATTTCGACTCTCATGAGAGAAAATTTTTCGTCAAGCCACGTGTCAACTTGTGGGGAAGGAAAGCGCGTGAGACAGCAGGCAAGCCACGTGTCAACTTGCGGGAGGGAAAGCGTGTCAGACAGCCTGAGGGACACGTATTGACGATTGGGTGGAATAACGCGTCAGGCGCATTGTTAGGCAAGAAAGTCAATGGCCTATTAGCTTAGTTGGTTAGAGTGTTGTGCAAATAATGTGGAGGTCGCAAGTTTGACACTTGAATGGACCAATTTCATTCATTTTTAATTATATCTTTTCAAGATACAAGTTAAAACACTACGAACTTTAGAAGATAATGACTTTTTTAAGTTTATTATACATAAAGTTATGTAAACAAAACTTGATTGGCAGTATTAAGAGCTAACGACCTATAAGGTGCATAAAACCTATGCCCAATTAGCTCGATTGTAAGATTATTGTTTTAAAAACGTGGACGTCGTAGGTTCGACAATTCCATAGAACAAGTTTTTTAATTCTTCATAATATATTTTCATGATACGGGGTCACAACAGTACGAACTTTAAACAACAAGTTTTTTAATTCTTCATAATATATTTTCATGATACGGGGTCACAACAGTACGAACTTTAAACTGATGATACGACTGTTCAAAATTTTCTTCAGAAGAGAGACCTAGATATTTTTGATATTTTTATATTTTAGGAGAGAGACTACATATATTTTAGGAGAGAGACATATTTAAGTTTTTTTAATTCTTCATAATATATTTTCATGATACGGGGTCACAACAGTACGAACTTTAAACCGATGATATGACTGTTCAAAATTTTCTTCAGAAGAGAGACCTAGATATTTTTGATATTTTTATATTTTAGGAGAGAGACTACATATATTTTAGGAGAGAGACATATTTAAGTTTTTTTAATTCTTCATAATATATTTTCATGATACGGGGTCACAACAGTACGAACTTTAAACCGATGATATGACTGTTCAAAATTTTCTTCAGAAGAGAGACCTAGATATTTTTGATATTTTTATATTTTAGGAGAGAGACTACATATATTTTAGGAGAGAGACATATTTTAGAAGAGACAATATATTTTAGGAGAGAGACCTAGATATTTTTGATATTTTTATATTTTAGGAGAGAGACTACATATATTTTAGGAGAGAGACATATTTTAGAAGAGACAATATATTTTAGGAGAGAGACATACATCTATTTTAGAATGGAGAGACAATATATTTTAGGAGAGAGACATGAGACCTAGATATTTTAGGAGAGAAATCTACGTAGGGGAGAATGATATTTGAGGAGAGATAATAGATATTTTAGGAGAGAGATAGCCATATATTTTAGGAAAGATAGGAGACATACATCTGGAGACCTAGAGATAGGAGACATACATCTGGAGACCTAGATATTTTAGGAGAGATAACCCTATATATTTTAGAAGAGAAATTTACCTATTTTAGGGGAGAATGATATTTGAGGAGAGATAATAGATATTTTAGGAGAGAGATAGCCATATATTTTAGGAAAGATAGGAGAGACCTCCATATTTTAGAATTTAAGGAGAGAGACTTACATATTTTAGGAGAGACATATTTAGGAGAGACCTAGATACCTATATATTTTAGGAGAGAGACCTAGATATTTTAGATATTTTTGGAGAAACATCTAGATACCTAGATATTTTCGGAGAGAGACCTAGATACCTGGAATATTTAGGGGAGAGAGACTTAGAAACGGGGAGAGACCTATATTTTAGGAGAGGGGGAGTTAGTTAGGGGAGAGAGACCTAGATTATTTAGGAAAGAGACGTAGATATTTTAAGAGAGAGACTTAGGGGGAGAGACCTATATATTTTAGAAAAGAGACCTAGATACCTAGATATTTTAGGAGAAACACCTAGAAACCTAGATATTTTCAGAGAGAGACCTAGATATTTTAGAAGAGAGACCTCGATATTTTAGAAGAGAGACCTAGATATTTTAAGGGAGAGACCTACATATATTTTAGGAGAGAGACCTACATATATTTTAGAAAAGAGACCTATATATTTTAGAAGAGAGACCTACTTATTTTAGAAGAGAGACTAAATATTTTAGAAGAGAGACGTAGATATTTTTATATTTGAGAGAGACTTACATATATTTTAGGAGAGAGACATATATTTTAGAAGAGAGACCTACATATATTTTAGGAGAGATACATACATATATTTTTTAGGAGAGAGACATACATCTATTTTAGAAGGGAGACGTAGATATTTTAGGAGAGATAAACCTAAATATTTTAGGGGAGAAACCTACTATTTTAGGAGAAAGAGTATATTTTAGGAGAGATAGTCAGATATTTCAGGAGAGATAGGAGAGAGACCTCTATATTTTAGAATATTGAGGAGAGAGACCTAGATACCTATATATTTTAGGAGAGAGAACTAGATATTTTAGATATTTTAGGAGAAACACCTAGATACCTAGATATTTTCGAAGAGACCTAGATACCTATATATTTTAGGAGAGAGACCTAGATATTTTAGATATTTTTGGAGAAACACCTAGATACCTATATATTTTCGGAGAGAGACCTAGATACCTTGATATTTTAGGGGAGAGAGACTTAGATACGTACATATTTTAGGGGAGAAAGACCTATATTTTAGGAGAGGGAGAGTTAGTTAGGGGAGAGAGACCTAGATACCTTGATATTTTAGGGGAGAGAGACTTAGATACGTACATATTTTAGGGGAGAAAGACCTATATTTTAGGAGAGGGAGAGTTAGTTAGGGGAGAGAGACCTAGATACCTCGATATTTTATGGGGGAGAGACTTGTAGATATTTTAGGGGAGGGAGACCTATATTTTAGAAGAGGGAGAGTTAGTTAGGGGAGAGAGACCTACATATATTTTAGGAGAGAGACATACATATATTTTAGAAGAGACCTAGATATTTTTATATTTGAGGAGAAAAACTTACATATATTTTAGGAGAGAGACATATATTTTAGAAGAGAGACCTACATATATTTTAGGAGAGACACATACATATATTTTAACGGAGAGACATACATCTATTTTAGAAGGAAGACCTAGATATTTTAGAAGAGAAACCTGCCTATTTTAGGAGAGAAACCTAATCTATTTTAGAAGGAAGACCTAGATATTTTAGAAGAGAAACCTGCCTATTTTAGGAGAGAAACCTAGATATTTTAGAAGAGAAACCTGCCTATTTTAGGAGAGAAACCTACTATTTTAGGAGAAATAGTAGATATTTTAGGAGAGATAGTAGATATTGTAGGATAGAGATAACAGATATTTTAGGAGAGATAGGAGAGAGACCTCCATATTTTAGGATTTTAGGATTTTAGGAGAGAGACTTACATATTTTAGGAGAGAAATATTTAGGAGAGAGACCTAGATACCTATATATTTTAGGAGAGAGACCTAGATACCTAGATATTTTAGATATTTTAGGAGAAACACCTAGATATCTAGATATTTTCGGAGAGAGACCTAGATACCCGGATATTTTAGGGGGGAGAGACTTACATACGTAGATATTTTAGGGGGGAGAGACTTACATACGTAGATATTTTAGGGGAGGGAGACCTATATTTTAGGAGAGGGAGAGTTAGTTAGGGGAGAGAGACCTAGATTATTTAGGAGGGAGACCTAGATATTTTAAGAGAGAGACTTAGGGGAGAGAGACCTATATATTTTAGAAGAGAGACCTAGAAGAGAGACCTAGATACCTAGATGTTTTAGTGGAGAGAGACTAGATACCTGAATATTTTAGGGGAGAGAGACTAGATACCTAGATATTTTAAGGGAGAGAGATTAGATACTTTGGATATTGTAGGGGGAGAGAGACTTAGATCTCTAGATATTTTAGGGAAGAGAGACCTATATTTTAGGAGAGAGAGTTAGGAGGGAAACCTAGATATTTTAGGAGAGAGAGAGAGTTAGGGAGAGACCTAAATATTTTAGGAGGGAGAGACTTATGGGAGAGAGACCTATATATTTTAGGAGAGAAAGACTTACGGGAGAGAGACCTATATATTTTAGGAGAGAAAGACTTACGGGAGAGAGACCTATATAGTTTAGGAGAGAAACCAGATACTTTAAGAGAGAGACCAGATATTTTAGAAGAGAGACCAAATATTATTTTAGGAGAGAGACTAGATTTAGATTTGTTAAGTCTAGATTGCGCAACTGTAGTATAAATACCCCTCTACTCTACCTAAGGTCTTCATCTAAAAAATCCAAAAACTAGTAGTATTCTAGTGTCTAGTATTCTTTTTTTGATTGGTCTTAATAAATAGTGATAATGTTTTCAAGAGAGTTGTGTTCAACAACAACATTTCACAAAAAAAAAAAAAAAATGCTAGCATGATATCACGACGAACATAAATATCGAACGTACACGCCCGTACTAATATAACATAATGAAAAAGTATCCCAATGCATATGATATACAAACATGCATAAGGTTCCATAATTTACATTTCATAACATAACATTTAATATCTTTCATTTTTTTTCCTTTCATAACCGAGTTCATTTATGTAACATGCATGCATGACATCTCACAATATTCGCAAACTTTATATAATAAGATATACATTTCATTCATGACGTTTCAATTCATTCATAAAAGTAGTGTAATGGGTTTACATGCATATGTGACGAACGTCTCATATCAATACAAAGATACATAAACATCTCATAACACATATTTATGGTACATGTATAAGCTAAATGACATGAACCATCATAGATCAAACAATAACCTAACTCAAACAATAAGGTCACTTGGTCGATCTTAGCCAAAGTCATTAACAATTTGATAGACACCTCGAAACAACAATCCAATGTCTAACTCTTACCTATAGCAATTAATATAACATGCTTAGGACCTACTAATAACTTAACTTAGCTAAACATTATGATCAATTCCAATATAACTGACGAGATGCATGTCCTTTAACTAACGAGATGTATAGGCTATGACCTTCCAATGTTGTATCCACACACACTTGAACCCTTTCTTGGAGGCATCACTATAAACCATATAACCTCCAAAATCTTTAGAACTGTAAATACTGGCATCGACACTAACCTGTGCTTTAAGCCTTGGAAGCTTGCTTCAAATGTCTCCGCCCACACATATGGAACACTCTTCCTAGTCTAGTGCATGAGTGGTGAAAATATACTGGCAAAATCTCACACGAAACGTAGATAATACCCTATTAGACCCAAGAACCTATGCACCTCAATATTTGTAGATGGACGGACCAACTTAATAGTTAAGACATACATGTAGTAACCTTACTTTTTAATGGAAAAGTAGGGTTGTCATGTATTGTTATTTCTAATGTTGTCACTACTTTCTTTGTTTAAATTTATTTCCTTACAAGCACGTTTGAATTCAATGAAAATTACTTTTTAAATTCATCGTGGGAGAACTTAAATGAAAACTTCCTTTTTATTAAAAGACTTATATGAAAGTTTTAGTCGGTTGCTTATTTATAACTTACTCAATGACTGGCTACACATAGTAAGACTATAGGTAAATGACAGTTATTCTAAATGGTCATATATAATAAACATCTAATGTATAGTAATGAATGTAAATCATTATATACGGTAGATTGTTATACATAATAAAAATACATAAAGTAAATAGAACCATATCTACCATTTTAAAGATGTATTTTGTGAATTTTTTGTATTCGAAGTCATCAATATAAATATCTAAGACATATTCTTCTTTGATTTTCTCTCTCCTAATATTTGTTTTATATTATTTGTTTTAATATAAATGTGAGATATTGTGCAGTCCTAAAAAAAATATGCCAAAAAAGAACTTGTTGGTAAGGTTGAGTGTAATAGCCCAAAAATAAATAAACAAATAAACAAATAAACAAATGAAAAAAAAAAGTTAAAATAATAATAACAATAAATTAATTAATTAAATAAAATTAAAATATAAAAAAAAAAAAAAATTCCCCACCTCTCTCCACTAACCTCTCATCCCTTCCCACAATTATCTCTCCTCACCCATCCTTAACCCAACTGCAAACAATGAATGAAACAGAAAAACAACAATGGTTATATTTGAGAAGTAAAATGGCTTTCAACATAAGCAATAAGCAAGATTGGAGAATTAGAGATTTTTGTCATTTATTACGGTAAAATCCTATCTCAGATTTTCTTTTGTTTTATAGTCATGGTTATAAGAAATTAATTTAGGATCAAATCTTCTTTCATATATTTAACCGTAATAATCTGATCCCATATACAATTGATTAGATTTTTGTTAGCATTTTAAGTTATATGAAATAAG
>NW_019272753.1:0-12291 GCF_002738345.1 Cucurbita maxima
TATTAAAGGATAATGAAAATGGAACAAAGTTTTGGGACCTCATGCACTATGTGTGTTCATGCATCTAGGATAGGGGTATGGCTCCCTGAGTCTCTAGGAAATTTTTTTCCAATCTGTGTATAAAATAGGAGGGAAATCAAAATGTGTATTAATATTTGCCAAATTCATCTAGCGAGGGAAGGGGGAACGAGATACATGATTCCCCAGGTCCATAATTCCTCTATTACTTCTAAACTCTAGAGTACCCTCTCATCACGATTAAACAACCTACTTGTAGTCTCTCATCACATCCTTAACTTAGTAGGGAACCAATTGTTTACTTTTGTCCTTAGAGTTTCCACACTCTTGATACAAAGACCTGGGCAGAAAACTTAGCCTTCGCAATGGTACAAGGTGGGGAAGAACATGGCGAGTGTTGGTCTGCTTGCATCCATGTGAGTGTTAACTGATGAACTCGTCTCACAGGCCATGAAGTAACCTATGGTGAGGGGGTGCTACCACTCGGTACATGCCACCTAAACAAGCTACTCACATGATCAATGACCTCTCATAGGACGGATCCTACGTGCAAGATAACTACTACCTGAATTACAGATATATATACACCTGAATTACATTGACCATGAAGTGTTTACAATACAATATGATTATGATACGACACCTGAATTACAGATATATACACACATTGTGATATGATATGAAAATGATATGAAATATGTTATGGTACGAGACAAGTGATAAGTGGCATGTTTATGATATGATATATTGTTATGGTATGACAGGTATGAAATGTTACATCTTTCCATGTAAAGTTATGTGATGGATTAATGTTTATCCATCTTTTCATGTATGCGTGATACATACATGAAAATCTATATGCATAAAGTATGTCATATAGATTTAAAATCCCACCATAAGCTAAGCATGTTTCATGCATTCCAAGTATGTTATAAGTGTTATGATGTATAGTATGCATGTTTAGGGTTCCATGAGTAATAGATATAAATTGTTATATTGCATTGAATGGATTATTATATCATTGTTATATAAGCATGTTAGATGCATGTTATAGGTTATTTTCAACGTCTTAAAACGAGATAGATGTTAAAATCTATAATAAAGATAAGTGCATGCTCACTTAGGGTTAAGAACCGAGCACGATCAATTTTAATAGTTAAAATAGGTCGATGTCTTACAAAATTGCGGTTACGAGAAAGCTCACCTGGCACGATCTTGTCTAAGGCTTGAGGTACTTAAGTTAACGGTTTACGGTACACCTACTACCTGGAGATCGGACCAATACTTGAGTTTAGTTAGCCTAGTTTTATGAGCATGCTGAAGTGATTTAAGTTTTAGAAAAATCACCTAGACTTAAGTTATATTTAATTAGCCGGAATATACCTAAGTAATAAGTATACCCAACCGTCTAAAATACTTAGTGGGAGGTAAAAGGTATACGAGATACATCGTTTTCCTTTTACGCTCTCTGGAAAATTCACACTGTGAGATTCATATCGGACTAAACCATAGAATAGTGTGATGAGTGAGTTCGAAGTGTTCAAATTCAAATTAGGGAATATGCGCTACATATATACGATATATTTAACCGCATTTTTGTTTTATTTATGAATTAAACAAAAAAGAGAGAATCTGAGAAATTTAAATAAGATTTAAATATTTTAATCAAATATATATCGAAATTAATTGAGATTGATATTTAAATTAATATTAAATATTAATTGAATAGTGTAATTAATCATTTAATATTACTTTAATTTGAAATTAATGGTTGAATTAAAATGAAAAAAATTAAATTGTTGACTTCATTTAATGGAAAAATTGATGTTTGAGTTAGTGGAATTTTGAAGTGTCAAAATTTGGTGTAACCAAACTTGCATGCTTGCAAAATAAACCCCACAAATTTAATTTGGTGATCTCAAATTTGCATGAACATGCATACATGACTCTATAAATAGAGTGATCAAGGTACATGGAACTTATCCCTGGGAAAAACCTTGAGAAAACTCTCACAAACTCTCTTCATATATACTAAATCTCTCCCAAGTTTAGTCACTCACCGGATTCCACAATCCCGTTCTAAGGCTGGAGAATAGTGAAGAAGACACTAGTGGAGGTTCGAAACTGGTTCGTAAGGAAAAAGGAATTTGAACTACAAAAGGTTAGTACTTAAAGACTTTGAGTTTTAATACTTATGAACATGCTAGTTATTTACTATAATTGATCTTCTAAAAGTGCCTAAGATTCAAATTATTTTCGCATGTGTTATATTAACTCCTTCATTTTGTTGGTTAGTGAACAGGTTGGGTAGGATTTGAGCACGGGGATCGAGCTCCAGTTCCTTGGTACTGTTTGAGTTACAGACGATAGACTCGGTCGTGTGCGATTTAGCAAGTAAAGTTGTGTCTCACAACACGTCCTCTTTGATTGGTTGACCTATCTTCTTGCCATGTTGTAATACATTTCAATATTTTGCAAATACGCTTCTCTCTCGTCGCCAGCAGCTGTGTATCCACGGTCGATTCTTCCAACGTTCAATTTTTCTAGATTTCACTAAGCGACACATTTCAATCTATTTTTATGGATTACTTTTTATCTTCCAAGCTTTGACGGACGTTAGGTATGTGGTAAGTCAGACGAGATCTATGTGTTGGGGTTCTATATGACTTTCAGCCTTTGCGCAAGCAAGCAAAGTCGGATCAAGTGAAAGCGGCGGGATAGGCCTTTTGCTTTTGATAACCGTTTCTAGAAAATTCTATCCTCTATCTATTTTTTGGGGTTCAGTCGAATTAAAGAAAGAAAGGTGCATCTCAATCTTGAAGGAAGAGATCGACGATCCCAAGTTCTTTTACTCCATTCATCAAGTCAACAAAAGTGAAAAAGCTGGGTTTAACATAGAAAGATGAATTCCATTCTCCTTCACCTTGCGGTATTGATTTTTTTTTTTATAGTGGAAATGCCATAAAGCGCGAACCAAGGTTCTTCAATCAAATAGCTATACCGAGTTCAAGAGTTCCATTTTCGTATCTGTCTGTGGTGCACCCTATCATATCACCCGGTCTCACTGCTACTCTATTGTAATGTAAAGGAATAGAATATGTACTTCTGAATCAAGTGTTGAAAGTCAAGACTCCTTATTCATTCTAGGAACAGCAATGGGAGAGGGCTCGTAGCCCCTATAGATACTTACTAGCCACTATCGTTAACTAGAAATGACTTGGTTTATTACGAAAAATAAAGATCTCGAATCAACAAATTTGATGCCATTTTTTTAAAAAAAATTTAGAAGATAGAGACCATAATAATTGAGTTCAAATTTTGGAAAAAATATATTTTCTTATCGAAATTATAAATCTCTTGAATCTAATTCTGAAACAAATCATGGTCAGAGTTTCAACACGAAACTTGTAAGAATCATTTCCTGGAAAATTGTAGTCAAATCGAACGATCCTACAACCAAAACTGACACTCATTGATCCTCTTACTAGGACTAGAGAAAAATCTTTTGCCAAATTTTTTATTAAAGTGTCGGATTGACGTCCTCTTTACTTTCTTGTTTTTCCACCTTCCACAAAAACCGAAATTCTACCTTCCTCTCTCTTCTTTGTTTTCTATACAGGCCATCCGATACCCCTCAAATTATAAGGTAGAAAAAATTATCTTTTTGTCCCATGGATTTTTATCTAAATTTTTCTTAATTTGATAAATATTGAATTTTTGCTCCAAGGTTCCCTAAGGCTTCTCAAGCATTTTATTTTCCTTCTGCACTTGAGATTCACCCTCTATGTCAATAATAAAATCCAAAAATTTCCAAATTTAAGGTATTAAAGTAAGAGGTATGTATCTATTGCAGCTCATGTGTTACTATTCAAATTCGTAAAGAGTGAATGAAGCGTAGGCAAGCATTTCATTTTTTCTATTTAGCTTCTTGAAATTAAGTTCTAAACTTTTAGTAGGTCCATATTGGGAGAATTTCACCCAAGATTCATACACGAAGCTAGAGTTCATTACGATCTAAAGGCAGTATTTCATTGATTTTAAAGAAATGGTAAATTTCCTAAGTTTTAAATTCTAGACCAAATTTGCACTTTATTATTTCTTTTTGTGGCTAAAATAAACTTAAGAGAAAATACCTGTGTACCCGTAAGAAGTTACAAAATTTAGAAGAAATTAGATAGGTAATAGAAACCTCATCGCATTTCTAAAATAATGAATGTGGGCTAAAAGGGAGAAGGCACGCGTTAGACGACGTTGACAGTAGTGAGTCTGAAGCTCAGTAGGACAAGTAGCAAATGCTGAGCGGAGAGAATCGTTCAGCTACTAATTATGACATGCATGTAGGTTAACCCGATCCTTGAACCTGGATTCGATCAAAAAGCTTGCGTGTGCAACTCGTTAACCTTCGACCCTAACAAAGAATGCAACTTGAAACCGATCCAATGACTTAATGAGTAACCGAGATCTACAAAAAACCACCATGCGTGAAATTGCACGTGAAAACCCTTTCTCGACATGTGTAGCGCATGTGAGTCTCATTTTGTTCGTTCGACCTCCGTTTGTTAGTTTTTTTTCTTGACTTCGATATTAACATAATTATGCTTAAATTAGTATCTACGAGAGAAATTCCATAAATTCTTGAGCTCCAAACACGTGGAATAGCTGGCTCAAGAAGGTAAACGTCATTCAAGTAAGTAACCACATAGACTTTAGGCAAGTAATACTTGTAGAGATCGCTAGGACATGATATCATGCGAGCATTCCTTAACTTAGATGGTCAAAAATACATGTTAACGACCTCAAAAAGCTTTTTTTTTTTTTTTTTGGGTATGTATTGTATGTATGTATTTTATGTATTATATGCATGATTAAAATACAAATTGATCAATATGGATGAGTACATTATGCATGATGGAAGAAATTTCCAAAATGCCCCTATGATAAAATTTCGTATGAATGTCGTTTTCTATGCTTTCCATTGCGTAGGAAATTAGAATTGGTAAGAGCGACATGTGCTTCGCAAGCACTAGAGAATCTTGATAAGATTAGAATGCGATAGCGTGTGCAGAATCTTGATAAGGTCCATAGATTTCTAGTGGACTAAATATGATAAGAATCAAGAATGTCTGTCTCCTTAGCCACTTAAACATATCAAAGTTGGGTGATAAACTTTATTATTTTTAATTTCATAATGTTTGGAATTGTCAAATGGTCAAATTGACTTCATCTTTTGTGCAAATTTAAGGGGATCGGGATTAAAACATGGCCACAAACGTCATTTATAGGGAGTATAAATACCAAGAAATTGTTATGTAAAAATCAAATTCGTGGAGGAATGAAATTGAGATCTTAAATTTAGAAGTTTTCTTAGAAATTGGAACATCATATTTGTCATTTCTAAGTTTCATGCAATTCTTGTGGTAGAATTGTATCCGAGCCATTCAATCAAGTCTTGATTAAGTTTGATTGCGGAGTGACTCGATTTAGAACAAGGTTACCAAATCATGCTTTTATAGTAAGATGTAATCTAATTCTAGCCTTATCTCTTGGTTGATTTGAATTTTGTATAAGGAGGTGTTAATTACTTTGATTCAAGTGTTCTTGCTTCAACAAAAGCATGATTCGTTGAATTGAGGATATGGTTGCCTTATCAAAATGCCGTAGGATAGTCAGCGGTAATAAAAAATCTAGACATGTGTTTACTCAAAGATGTGATTAGAGGCCTATAATAAAAAAGTATATCTCCACGACTCCAAATAATGACCAAGGCTAATGTAGAAGTATCACATCCCCCAAATATAGGTGACTCTCTGGCCGTAACGAAGAAACCAACCTCTTTTCCAAGATGTTCATACTAGAAATCACCGTATTGTCTGATTAGAATTTTTTGAAGACGTGCCTCAACCTAGGTATTCGATCCCTCGCTGCATAAGCCAAGCAAGTTTCCATGGTCAAAGAATAGAAAGATGGTACAAATTAAGTAAGAAAAGGTAGCATCTCGGCCGTTACTTCAACTTCCTTTTACACTTTGGTACAAGTACTGTCGAGCTAGACCTAGGCCAACTAGGATTGTGTGAACGATAGTTCATTTTGATTATCTTGCATAGTAGATCTGTCAAAAGAGGGGACGTAGGATTATGAGGATAATCTTAATAGTTGACAAGCATAGGGGATCACTTCCCTAACCTTGGGTGACTAGATTGTCCTATGGGTAGGGTTCGCCAACGAACCTCCCATAGATGATGAGAGCAGCCTAGCACTTACCATGCTATCCCAATTAAAATATGGGCATATATCTTTGGTGCAATGCATATCTTTGTTCATTTCATACATTACATTACCATTTCTTATCATTACATAAAGTGAATGTACTCTATGCTACCATAATTTCATAATATGTCACATTCACAATAGCATAATAAGTAAACATGAAATTACAAAGCGTAACATTTGTCATCATAACAACACGTCATAACATAACATGCAAATATAGAAATCACAAGGGACGACACAAGCAAGGGCCACAGGGCATCCGCCACTCGTGCTTCAAACAATTCATCGAACCAAAACAGTAGTGAAGAAACTTACCAAGGTAGCTAAGTTGAAGTCCCTAAATCGTACTTTGAGTTAGTTCAATTTTTCCCTTTGAAATCCAAGTAAATCTATGCGAGTTCATGACACTTAATTAACATAAATCGAGCAAAATGCAATACGGATGGAAATCTAGAATATTATTAACAAAATAGAATAGAAAAATAAAAGAAAAATAGAAGAAGAAGAAAGAAAAAGGAGATATTGTAAAGCCAAACAGTTAATGGAAAAGAATACAATAGAATAGAAAAGAAAAAAAGAAAGAAATAGGGTAGAAAATTTAAGCCAAGATGTGGGAGCAAGAATTGATTAAAAGAAAAAGCGGAAATTTAAAGAATTAAAATAATACGGTTAATTTTAAAAATACATAGATGAAATTTAATAGAGTAAATGGTGAACATAATTAAAATTAATAAAAAGGGAAGTAGATGAAAAAGAGGAAATTTAATAGAGAAAAAATCAAGGATTCGGTGAACATTAAAAGATAAAACCGAAGAAATATCATGTGAAGAAACTCCATCAAATTCTTTCTAGTAACAATATCTTCCCTAAAAAAGTAATAATAGAAAATAACATATTTAATGAAAATGAAATTATATATATATATATATATATCTCTCTCCAAGACTCCGCTCATAGAGACTCTAATGCTCACATGAAGTCTAACAGAGAGCATTGTAAAATTTAGAGAATTGAAATTGAAATTGATGTCATGGTTCATAAAGGTTGACTTGAATATAAAGGACAAAATCGAACTTTCTCAATGATAAATTGGTGACACCAGCCTAAGCTAATCATGTAAGTGGCCTTACTATCGGCATGATTATATTTGATGTTGACACGTGCCCTATGGTTCTGCACGTGTCATATATATTGATATGGGTGAATTGTTTATTAATCGATATGCTTATGATATGGTAGTTATATGTTATAATATGTGAATTGTATGTTAATACTTATGGTACGATGTGTTCAATGATATGTTTGAGATAGGATGCGAAAAGGATGCATTGAACGTAATGTAATGATAGGAGTAAGATATGTTGATGAAACGTTAAGGTTAGGTTACGTATAGAGTGCTATGGATATGAGAGATTGATAAAAACGATATGGTCACAATCAATTGATAAAAGTATATGGTTAGGTTATGGGTAGAAAGGGATAGGATTATGATAGATTGATAGAATGATAGCGTTAAAATACATTCCTGTAACGATATGACTAAGGTACGTTCATGAAACGATATCACTGTGATAGGTATAAGAACGTAAAGACTGTAATAAATTAGGTTACGATATGACCATGAATAGTTTACGATATGATATGATTATGATACGACACCTGAATGACAGATATATATATACACACACACACATTGTGATATGATATGAAAAAGATATGAAATTTGTTATGGTACGAGACAAGTGATAAGTGACATGTTTATGATATGATATATTGTGATGGTATATGTTATGGTATGATAGGTATGAAATGTTACATCTTTCCATGTAAAGTTATGTGATGGATTATGTGATGTTTATCCATGTATGCGTGATACATACATGAAATATATAAGGGAGGGAAGGAGAAAGGAAATGAAATAAATGTTATCTTATGAATAAAAATTATGGGACCTCGTGCATGTATGTATGTCATGTGTATTGGGATACTTCCCCGTTATGTTATGTTAGTATGTATGCATACCTTCGATATTTATGTTCGACATGTTATCATGAAGACTTTTTCTTTTATGAGGGTCCAGTGACGTGTATTGTGTTGTGCCCGACAAAGTCCAGCGTAAGGGGCACGTATAACAATTCGTCTGATGGGTCCATGTATGCATACGTAGGCTGTGTGTAGAAAAGTATCATGCATCCAACTCTGCCAAGAATTAAAAAAAAATTAAGGTCATGCTATGGTTTAATCGATAGGTCACAGTCATATATTGTGTGTGATTGCATTATTAACGGAATAATATAACTTTACACGATATAAGGTGTTTGCCTCACTAGTTGTGTTTGTATATCCCAACACCATTTTTGCCTTTATAAAAACATTTAACAGCACCCTCTTGTAATTAAATATTATTTTGTATTAAATTTTTGTGTTGTTTATCTTCATTTAAATTTATATTTTATCGAATTTTCATGTTTTATTTTATTTTACTTTTCATTTTTTTTGTTTGCTTTTTCATAATTTTAGTTTTGGTCAGAAATTTAAATTCTTGAAAATCGGACATCAAAAAAGGTTGTGGAACTACAATATAATATGTGAAACTTTTAATAAGATATATGGAAATTCAAGGATTATGCCTACCATCCTATTTTAAAATCGATGTGAAGATTACAGTAACATGAGCGTTTAATATCTATTTTAGATTTTATTATTCTAAACTTTCTCTAAGATTGGTCAATAAAATTCATTATTTTTTTAGTTTTAATATAAAAATGATATTACAATTTTGAAAACTTGTATTCATATACAAATTAAATTTTTTTTTTTTATAATTTAAAATTTTGGAGAAAAACAATACACTTCATTATCAAATACATTTCAAAACAAAACAAAACAACCTTTTTGTGTTATCCCATTATTTTTCATTTGTTCCTATCTTTTATAGATCCACTTGTGTATCAATTCATCAACATTAGCAAGAAAGTTTCTCAAGTAAATTCCATCATCTTTAGCCGTCCAAATACAAGTTCCTACAGTTCCATGTTTGCACCTATCACGGAGCCATAAGTGCTGCGTTTCAGGCCAAAAGCTTTCAAAAGAGACATATGCATGTGGCGTCTCCAATTTGCACCAATAGAGGGTTGTTCCCCAAAAGTTAACCTTGAAGTTCCATTGGTAATCATCTCCATGATTAAGCAAACGATGATACCCCAAGTCATCGTCTTTAGACTGACAATGCACAAGCAACCCAAGTTTGCTTAGCCCGTTAACCACATGAATGTAATATCTAGAAGGTCCTGGTGGTGGTAACGCGACCCTTGGAACCTCAGCCCCCACTAAAGCCACCGTGAAAAGAAAGAAAACGACAATATTCTTTATCATTTCCTAATACACCTTTAGCTTAACTACCAATTTGTGTTGGACATGTGAATAAATATACATACTTATAGTACATGCAAGAAACTATGTAAATGCATGCTATGGTGGTTAAAAACTTAATGATTTAACTAATTTCGGTTATGCAACACAATTTAAGGTTAATTTTGGGATAATTTTAGAGATTTATTAGATTTTCAATAACAAAATTCCTCGAATAGATAATAGTTTCTAGCCCAAGAATAATAAATATTTGATTGATTTTTAAAACACTTTCATAAAATGGACAACAAAATATGCATACTTTCCCGTAGAAAATATAAAATAGAGAAAGCAATTCATGAATTACATATGGTATAGCACTCAAGGTATTAAATTCCCGATTTATTTTTTTAAGTTGAACTTTCAAACTTTTTACTAAGACCTTAGAAATTTTAAGGTGATGTAGAACAAATAAGTTAAAAAAATTCTAGAACTATAGTTTCAAATAAGAATTGTCATCCATTAGGTCCAAAACGACTTGTCATCCTTGAGGTGATCCATCAATAGGAATATCCTACACCCCATATCTCATTAGTGGCATAAAGGGCACATCACACTTTTGGAAGTCCATAAACTTGAACTTAGTTCGTGAAGACTCCAACCAAACCTTGAGGTCATGACTTCCATCACTTCATTCTCATTATTGGTGGATTTTATCTCGCAAATTCCCAACTTAACCAAAACTCAGTTGAGGTAATGGTTTGATTGAGGGGTGTTTAATTCCTATAGGGATCGTCTTTGGTTGTATGAACAATATTGCTTGGGTCTACTTATGTGGTTTGTACCAAGGCATTTTCTATACTGTCTAGGCCTACTACGTGCTCTCCACGGAGGCATGCTTGTCATCTAGAATTATGGTCATAGGAGGCTGGGTCCAAGGTATTTTATCTTGTACTAGGTGATAAGGCAACCATAATCCTCAGCCAAACGATCCAAGCTTTTGTTTTAGCAAGAACCCTTGAATAAAAGTAATTAGCACCTCCTTATATGAAATTTGGATCAACCAAGGGATAAGATAGAATTAGATTACCTCTTACGATCGAAGATCTAGAAGCAAGATTTGGAGCCTTGTTCTAAATTGAGTCACTCCACAATCTAACTTGATCAAGACTTGATTGAATGGCTTGGGTGCAATTCTACCACAAGAATTGCTTGAAACTTAAAAATGGCAACTATGATGCTCGAATTTCGAAGGGAAATGTCTTAATTTGAGATCTGAATTACATTCATCCACGAATCTGAATTTTACATAACATATTGTGGGTATTTATAGTCTCCCGAAAAAAGACGTTTGTGGATGGAATTTATTCGAGACGTTTGTGGACGAAATTTATTCGAGACGTTTGTGGATGGGATTTATTCCCGATCCCCTTTAATCTCCACAAAAGAATAAGTCACATTGACCATTTGACTTTTACATAATTTTTTCTAACAAATGTTGATGTGCTTGAGTGGCTAATGCGACAGATTTGATTTGAAATCAATTGAGTTTTCTGCATGTATGTTCGAATTCTGTTGTTGACATATTTTTTTTTAATTGGATTCGTCCTTGATTCAGAAATAAAATAACGTATCTGCCACAACAAAAATACAATCTTTACCATTTTTAGTGTGCAGTAAACCAAGAACAAATTGTATAGATATACTAGTCCAAGGTTTGCGACAAAACTTTTGGATATCATGCTTCATCTTCGGCCAAAAGAAATGTTTATGCAACATCTTATAAACTTTATTAATCCTGAGATGTCCCATTAAGGCACCACCATGTGCTTCTCTCCAAAGTAAATCTTTTATAGAGCATTTAGGAATACAAAGCATAAAAAATTTATGAAACAAATAATAACCGTCCATAGCTTTTTTTTTTTGCAAGACAAGATGGATAAATAGTTCTGAAATCTTGGTCATCTTTATATAATTCGGTAATATGCTCAAGTCCAAGAATTTTTACACTAAGTAAAGAGATCGTACCTTTTAGATAACACATCAGCTGCCATATTACCTTGCTTATATTTGATGACATACAAAAATGTTTCAATAAATTCCACCCACTTTGCATGTCTTTGATTCAGTTTGCTTTTACCCTTCACATACTTTAAGTTTTCATGATCAAAATGGATCACCAATTCTCTAGGCCATAAGTAGTGTTGCAACACATGCCATATATGAACTAAAGCAAATAATTTTTTTTATCATAGGTAGCATATTTCAATGTTGGCCCATTTAGTTTTTCACTAAAATATATTAAGTGCTTTCCATCTTGAATTAAAACAACATTTATGCCCAAACCACATACATCACACTCAGTTTCAATAGTTTTATCAAAGCTAGCCAAAACAAAGGATGGTTTGCTTAATTTCTTCCTAAGAAAATTGGATGCCTTCTCTTGCATTTCTCCCCATTTAAAAACAACATTCAATTTCAATAGTTCAGTTATGGTTCTAAAATCATTTATAAATATCTTATAAAGGTTAGCTAACTCATGAAAACTTTTAAATTTACGTGCACTTTTTTGTATTGGCAAATCCATAATTAATTTAACTTTGTCTCTATCTAAAGCTACTCTACTTTTACCAACTATGAAGCAAATAGAGT
>NW_019272754.1:0-8624 GCF_002738345.1 Cucurbita maxima
GAAGTTCAAGAATCTCGATTTGAATATGGTTAAGGAACAGCAAGATTTGAAAGTTTTGAATTCTAAACTAAATTTGTACCTAATTATTACTTTTGATGACTAATTATAAATTAAGAGAAAAATATTTTACAAAATATTTTTGTAAAGATAGATTAAACTCTAAAGCTTTGGTGACGAAACCATGTTTAGACTAGCAGTTTAAAGTCAGGAGATGCGGCCACATGTGTGATTATTTTGGATGGGTTCGTATGAGGGAGCCTTCAAAGGTTGTGCACTCACAGGAGATGCGGTCACAGGTCTTTGTGTTTGAGTTTTTTTGTATTTTTTTTTTTTTTTGTAATTCTATCCCAAACACTTTTTTTTTTGTTTCGATAAATTTGAAGGTCTTATAATTTAATTTAATTTTATATTTAATGTGGTGTTGTTTTCTCAATCTCATTTTAATTTTACAACATTATTTTATATTAATTTACTTTTATTTTTATTTGTTTTTATTTGTTTTCACTTTCAATTTTAGTTTCTATTTGAGTTTTGAACCTTTGAAATTTGGGTTGTGACAGATTGGTATCAAAGCAGCCGGATTTTAAATTATATAAATTTTTTCTTAGGATAAAGAGTCGTATATTTCTTTGACTCAGCTCAATGACACGTCTCTCCGCGACAAAGTAAGCAGTCTAACCCTATTTTGTAGTATATGATATGTTGTAAAACTTGTATAAATTTATTGTATATTTTGATTTTCGTGGTAGTTATAAAATGTCCTTGGACGTTAAAGAGTGAACGTTAACTATATAAGACAATACTGGATCAACGTTATAGTGTCTAGATCTCGTGAGGAGGAAAAGAGTGTTCATGAGATATATAACTAGCCTTAGGAAAACAGAGAGTTTTCGTTGCACAGTGCGAGACATCTAATCCGTGAAATTTTGGTACTATAAATGAAGAAACTAGAGATGGTCCCCAAACGTCTGTATGGACTATTTCCAATCGCACTTTCTTTGATTCTCTAGCAGCTTTTGTGAAGCTAACTCATTTATATTTTTCCATAACGTAGCTCTCACAAACACCCCTATCAATATATTTTAGGCCTTCTAAAACTTCATTTGCACCCATCATCTTCATTTCTTTGATGCTCATATGTACAAGTCTATTGACACTGCTGTAGGGTGTAAAAACTTGGTTGTTGTTGCTGTTACTTGAATTGGAAACACTCTTAGCAACAACAACCTTTTTTATACACTCTAGTTGGTGTATAGGGTTCCATATTTTAGGTCATGCTTCCACCATGACACCCTTCACAATCTTTCCCAAACTCTTTCCAAACTCGGCTGCATAACCTGTGCTATCCAACTGACCAATAGAGATCAAATTCTTCTTGAGATCAGAAATATTTATGACATTCTATGATGTCCACTCACTCATTTTCTGTTAGAGTTTATATGTAGACATCTCTCTTCCCTTCAATCTCCAATAATCTCCAACGTTTTGTTGTCGGCAATATACACCTTTCTAACATTTCCTTGTTTTAAATTTTGAAAAAATTCCTTACTTGGAGGCGAATGAAACGATGCAACTGAATCTAAAATCCAAAATTCAATTGGGCTATTCACGCTAAGGATTAAAGTATTCTCAGTATCTTCTGCTGAACATATGGAATTATTGTTATCTTCAAATTTGTGATTTTTCTTTTCTTCTATTTTGTACAATCTGTTCGAAAGTGTTATTTTTCTCCACAATTTCAACTCTTTTCGTTTTGTTTGTTTGGAGATTTTTCACGGTTTCTTAATTTTGATCACCCATGTTTGTTTGGGCTCTTTGATTTACTTCTTCCCCTTCGATCAACAATGAGAGCATTGTCTGATGAATCTCCAATTTCTCGTTTGGGCTTTCCTGACATCTTGAATTTCATTAAATTTCAATTTATTAGATCCTCGTGAACTGTTGATTGCAGCAACAACAGTATACCACGACTCGAGTAAAGATTACACAAAAATCAATGCTTTAATTTGATTTTTTAACATAATTTCCACCCAACTCATTTGACTTACAATCATGTTGAACTAATTTATATGATTTGCAACATATCGACATTTGTAGATTGAACAACCTCTGCATCAAATACACCTTGTTCATAGCCGACGTATTTTCGTACATATTTGACAACACCTTCAATAGGCCCGATGTCGTCTTCTCTTTGATGATGTTGAACGTCATGTTTATGGATAGCGTCAATCAGATTAATTCTACGGTATGTATGATTAGTCCTCAAAATCATATATACACTCATCAGAACTAAAATGTCCCAAAATGTACTATAGGAGAACGTGACCAGTTGTTGTTTATTCACTTTTAGCTTATAACATTGCTCTATTTGAAATTGTTTCTGACGTCTTTCCTCGCTCACGTTTTCTAAAATATTTCTTCTAAACGTGATTTAAGCATACACTGCTATTTTTCGTTCAGTCTGAATTTTGCATCGTTGACTTGTTCACTGGATTAGAACAAATGTCACATAATTATTGTCTCACTACTGCAAGAGTGCGATTGTTACACTTGTCTTTCTTTCAATTGTGGGCCGCATCTTCTGACTAGTTACGTGAGTTTGGCATGGAGCATATGTGTAGGTTGAAAAAGAAATGGTTGGATGTGGACTGCGAATAAGGGTTGGGCCACGGAAGGTTTTTTTTTTTTTACCACATATGGACTTTGGGCTAGAGAGTCTTAAATTTGGGTTCGTTTGAAAAATTTTGGTTCGTGTTTTAGTTCAAACGAACCCAAATTAAACCTACTAGTTCCTTCTTCTTTGCACGACTCACTCCTATTCTCTGTTCTATCTCTTCTTGCTCTCTGAAACTTTTTTATAGGCTATTGTTCACCGATTATTTGGGAGCATCTTCCTTGAAAGGATTGTGACCACAGATGACCTATGTAGAAAATTTGTACCCATTTCCTAAAACCTTTAGCGGACAACATACCCAAAACAGATGCGCTACACCTCGTCTCACCCCTCCGGAGCATATGGATCCACCCAATCGATGAACGCTCAAACCAAACTTGCCCATACTTTTTGGCACAGGGATGCGAGAACCAATCCGAGTAATCTACAATGGGGAGACCCCTTAAAGAAACAAACGAGAATGGCTCTGTTGATAGCAGGGTTAAAGAAAAGGTGAGTATGAAAAGACGTATCGCGTAACCGTCCCTGTAAGCAGCTTTATTCTTTCTTGATCTATGAACCGACTTTATGGAAAAAAAATAAGTCTTTCAGCTGAAAGTGTGACTGTTGGGTATGGATAAGCGAACCTCTTGGTTTGGGGGAAACCGGAGATGTTGGCTAAGAAAGCTAAGCAGGCAAGTACAGGACGGACAAAATGCACATAAAAATTGATTGACATGATCCCTCTCCCTCTTAGTTTGGCTAGTTGGCTAGTTACACGATAAGTAGGAAAGCATACCAGGCAAGGAAAGAAAGGCTGCTCGATCTCCTGTAAGGCCAACTCTCAATGGCGAGCTCAACAGACAATGCTATAAGTTCAATAGAAGTCCAAGGTTTCGTCTACTACGGACCTGGAAGCTCTTGGAGGAGCTAAAATGAAATGAGAAATACATTCGATTACGACAACTAATAGATAGCGAACTTTTTGGTAGAAACTGATTGATCCCTTGGCTCCGGCAAGAAAAGGAAAAGGTAGTCGTAATCCTACCTTTTCCGTCGGACGAGAGGAAAGTTTGAGCTGAAAGATTGAATCACACTTGGTAAGAAAGGCGGGCTTAGCAGTTTTCTCCAAACGTATAAACAAAAAGAAGATACGGATACACATACATTTTCGCATGGAAGAACCTAGCTGAACTAGATCAAGGGTCCTAACCTAGTTCGACTGACCTTCTTTGGCTAGCCCCCGCCACTTGTAACGAGGTCAACCCGTATGTGCTTTTTCTTTTCGTTTAGTGAGATAGCTTACCAGCTCTTTCAGCTCATAGCAGCAGTATGAAAAGCGGAATCCTCATCCTGAGTCGAGTCCACATTGCCGCCAAACCAAGGGCTTCTATTTTTTCTTTAATGTAAGCGGATTTAACAGTTTCGATAAAACCAACCTCTTTTAAAAAGGAGTCGCTCTACCTTGATCATCGTGGACATACGCATCTCCCTCTTTAAATTTGCCTACCAGCCTTTATAGTAGAAAGGATATACTTTGAGACCTCTCACACCTAAAACGATAATTATTTTAGTACTTTTTTTCTTTTGGAGGGGCATTCCGAGAATCAAACTCGAGACCTCTTGCACCCAAAGCAAGAATCATACCACTAGACCAAATGCCCTTAGTATGGATTTTAAAAGACAAAAGAATGACAATTTCTTTTTCATAAACCTGATAATTAATTATTTTAGCGCTTTTTTTCTTTTGGACAACCTCTTGCACCCAAAGCAATAATCATACCACTAGACCAAATGCCCTTAGTATGGACTATATATTATGTTTTTTATGGAATGTATCATCATTATTTTATTTATTTTCTTTGTTAATGAAATCCATGAGAAATAATCATTATTATTATATCTTTTAGACTAGACCGCTATTAAATTATTTACATAGGGTTTGCGACAATTACTGTATTGAGAAGAAAATAATGTAAGTTTTAGTTTGATAGTTCCATTTGAGACACATATCGTGGAATACACAAGTAAAGCAAATATCGAAAGTTAGGATTTGGGTAGGCATGCCTATTGAAAGTGGAAAGGCATGCCTATTGAAAGTGGAAAAAATAAAATGATATTAAAAAAGAGCATCATCATAGTTTTAAGATGGAAGAATATACACTAGTGTGTTTGAATTGTTTTCTTTGAGGCTCATTATTTTGAGAATTGAACTCGAGACCTCTCGCACCCTATGCGAGAATCATACCACTAGACCAAATGCCCTTTCTAAAAAATTGCAACATTTTTAACTCCTCAGTATATTTTTTTCTCTCAAGTTTGAAATCTATTTTCTTGAGCGGTTGTTGGACTATAAAACAAAAAGTTGATGGTCTAGTATGCAAGTGTTCAAATAAACTACAACCCAACAAATGAATCAAACTAATCCGTTTGGGTTGGGTTGGATTTATTCGGCTCAGTTCATCAGTTTGTTTGATTTAATTCTTCTATTTTGCTTCCTATGACAAGAAAATGAAGTTGTATTGAATGTAACATAGTTTGATTTATGACAAACTCATATGAAATATAATTGCATTAATAGTACTAAGAGTTGGAGTCAAATATTTCATGAACTTAAGTGCAACTCATGTTTTATTAAAGACGAGATGAAATTTAGTTAAGTAACTGGAACTTTAAATTTTCAATTACTCTATGTTAGTTGCTATCTTTAGGATTGACTAATTGGACACGAGTTCTTGGATTTTGGGGATTGTTTTATGTAATTTTCAACTACAACTTATGTTTTAAAAGTTATAGGAAATAATTTAGGTAGTGGTTGTATATTATGGATGAACACTAGAGTTTCTATCCCATTCACCACAACTACTCTAGTTTTTGTTTGAAGGCTATAATTGTCATCTATGTTGTATGACAATAAAATTTGTTTCGATGAAATTTTAGTTAAAGTTGCATATTTTACTTCTTGCGAGTAAAAAATTTGTTTCTTAGCATAATATGAATTTAGTTGAAGAGTTATTAGGAATAAGATGGAGAAAGAAATTTTCTTTAAAATAATAAACAGACTCAAGTTCATCTTTGTTATTGTCAAATTGTGATTTTGCAAAAAACTTAACTAATATGAAATATCAAGGTAAACCAAGAATATATCCTGCACGTCATTCAAGATGACAATAAAATGGAGTTAAATTGAACGTAGTTTTAGTTTCATGTTTGGTAGGTTCAATATGAAGCATAATTGTATTAATGATATTAAAGAGAAATTCGTGTTTTATTAGAAGAGACCAACTTCATTTAAGGTACTAGGAGTTTAAACTACTTCCATTCTAATTTCAATCACTTCACAATGATTACAAATTTAAGGTTGGCTAATTGAACATCAATTATCAACTTTAGGTTATAATTTAGGTAGTAGCCATTATAATATTAATGAGTATAAGACTTACAATTTACCATGGACCATATGTCTTATAGTTAAATGAATATATATATATTATGCATGTCGAGGTCTGGATAAAGCACAAAGTAGTAAGGAACACCATTGTCAACTCTAGAGCCACCCACAACATGATGGAGACCGATGCAAAATATTTTAACATCCTTTGGCATCAAGATACAGGAAAGATGAACGCCGTCAAATTAGAAGCTTTGTCTGTCTTAAGAGTCACAATGAGAACTCTAATCAAGCTAGAGTCTTAGACTAGGAAAATTGTTTAGTGATAGTTGAAATGGATGACTTCGACGTCGTGTCAGGAATGAACGTCCTGCTGAAACACAAAGTCATTTACATGCCCCTAGCAAAATGTCTAGCAGTAACGGAGTCTAACCCGACGATCATTCAGAAAAACATCCATCAACCAAGAGGGTTGAAAATTATGTCGATACAACAGTTGAAAAATAATCATAGCCATGATGAATCTACGCTTTCTACTATTGTTGTAATTGAAAAGGGGAGCTCGAGTGCGCCAATCTCAATAGAAACCTTGTTGCCACTACATTAACACCGCGACGCAAAACAAGGTCAGATAATGGATTTATCCCCACCAAGAGAGACAAAAACAAGGTCAGATACTAAAGAAGGGAGACAAAAACAAACCATTGAAGCAACACATGTTCACACATAAATATCATCTAGACTGATGTAGAGAAGGGTCAGTCGGAAGCGTCAACCACAATAATTTCAAGAAAAATAAAGAGTTCATATAAGTTAAGGTTATATCAACTTCGAGTTCAAAGCAACAAAATCAAAGACTGGTGTGAAAATACTATGGACTAGTTAAAGTTATCCGTAAGATTATGAAGACATCATATAGAATCTAATTGCTCTTATGGATGCGGACTAACCTTGTTGTCCACGTTAGTAACTTGAAACGTTATTATTTCGACTAAGAAGACATCAACCAGAAGCAGGTGATATGACGTCATACAATTAAGAAAAAATTTTAAGCGAAGAAAGTAGGAAAGACACGAACAGATAAGACATGAAGACTCAACAAACCGAGAAGTACTTTTCAACAGCACCTAGTAGGTTGGAAGAGACTCCTCATTATGAGATCAGCTAGAAGCGCATCCAGAGACCTAAAGTCAGCCTTATCCAATAAACTGTGTGGGGGCAGATGTCATAGTCATGATTGCCCAAGGCGTGTTGCCTGTGGTTGCGTGTTGCATGTCTCAGCCATTCTTGTAAAAAATTTGTTGTCCAAGGTTGTTATTTGGACAATGTTATTGTTTATCGGTTATTTGGGCGACACGACTTGAGCAATCATAACCGTTACAATTGGCTAAGACATTTGTTGTCCATATGCTATTGTTGCCCAAGAGACTCCTCATTATGAGGTCATGATTGGCTAAGACATTTAAAGAAGTTTTACCTAGGGAAACTTCTATCACAATTCTCTTCTTGCTCTCTGAAACTTCTTTAAATGCTATTGTTCACTGGTTATTTTGGCGCATCTTCCTTAAAAGGATTGTGACGATAGATGACCTAGGTAAAACTTCTATTGGGAGATCAGTGCAATAGAGAATCTGTGTCCCTTTACTTAAACCATCAGCGCACAACATAACAAAGAGTTCCTAGAAAAAATATCATAGAACAATTTGTGTAATGCCTTTGAAGTTAGGCTCGAGGCTCTATCTTATCTCCCAAGAATATGGTTCATTCTCTATTCACATAGAAATTCTGCAATAGAAAGTGGTACCCTCATTTTCTTTTATAAGACTACCTCAGCCTTCATGGAATGATTATGCTATGTTGATTCTTATAGAATGGAGTAGGAATAAGAGTAGATGACTGTTTATGTTCCAAGTCCCAAAAAAGTAAGTCTTGATGTCAAGAAAGGAGAGGAATCCTCATAGTTTCCAAGATTTGAAGAGAATCATACATACACAAATTTCCTTTGTTTGTTTATTCTTATTGTTTGCTCTCTTCAATTAATATGTTATAAAGACACTTGTAAATTATAATTAAATATAGCTTTTTTTTTCTTTCCAAATATCAATTTGAATTACTTCTTGATTCAAGGTTTAAAAAACCTATTTCAAATCTTATTATATTGCATGCTTCAATTTGATATAATTGTTGGAGGCATTTTTAGAATCAAACTCGGGACCTCTCGCACCCGAAGCGAGAATCATACACTAGACCAAATGCCTTGTAGTGGATCTATCAATATTAGTTGCTGGTCCATATCTTTTATGCGCCTCAATATTTGAAATTTATCCACATGTTTTTGTGCTTTAGAACCTATTATTATTGTCTTGTTAACTTCACATTGTTGATAAGCACATTACCCTACGTTTTATATTCTCATGTATTGGCTGAAACCACCACACCTAAATGAAGATCTCAAATAATCAAATAAATTATAAAGGATAGGGTTATAACAATAAATAAAAAAAGCCTGTAATAAAAGGAAAACATGATACCTATGGTGAAATGTAATAGAAGACAAATATCCTATAATAAAAGATC
>NW_019272754.1:9018-11901 GCF_002738345.1 Cucurbita maxima
TATGTAGTCATTAGAGTCCATTTTAGGTTGTAATTGATCGAAAATGGAAGAGATAGCAAGCTGAACCAAAGAAGAAGGTGGAAGAGGCAGTTCGGGTGGTTTTTCTGCCTTTGGGGTCTGGTTCAACGTTTTTAAGGGTTGGGTCGCCCAATTCCTAATCCTCGGGAGCGGTTCAAGTTATTTTTAATTATTAATGTAATAATTTAGTTAATTGCTTGTTTTAAAATGCCAAAACCAATCCACTTTAGCGTGTTTAATTAATTATGCATTATGAATGTATGTTTTAATTAAATAGAAAATGTATATACATAAAGTATGTCATATAGATTTAAAATCTCACCACAGGCTAAGCATGTTTCATGCATTCCAAGTATGTTATAATTATTATAATTTATAGTATGCATGTTTAGGGTTCCATGAGTGATAGATATAAATTGTTATATTATTGCATGGAATGGATGATTATATAATTGTTATATAAAGCATGTTAGATGCATGTTATAGGTTATTTTCAACGTCATAAAACGAGATAGACGTTAAAATCTATAATAAAGTTAAGTACATGCTCATTCAGGGTTAAGAACCAAGCACGATCAATTTTAATAGTTAAAATCTTACGTTGAAGGTTTACAAAACACCTACTACCTGGAGATCGGACCAGTACTTGAGCTTAGTTAGCCCAGTTTTATGAGCATGCTTAAGTGATATAAGTTTTAGAAAAATAACCTAGACTTAAGCTATATTTAATTAGTCGGAATATAACGAAGTAATAGGTATACCCAACAGTCTAAAATACTTAGTGGGAGGAAAAAGATATATGAGATACATCGTTTTCCTTTTACGCAGAAGGTATTTGCATGAGTCAATAACAAGGTGAATAGAGAAAGAATTTATAGTAAGTGGGAGAAGGAAGTATATCAACACCTCCTATGGTCTCCACCACTAGGTTGCACCGTGAGATTCCCATGTTCCACCTACATGTTGCCCAAAAGCTACTACCCATTTGGAGGGTTGTAACATGGGAGTCGAAACAACACAAACTCTAAAAATGGATAGGATTTCTTAGTTCCGTTCCCAACTTTGGCTTTTACGTTCGATAGCATTATTAGAACCGATCTCTGAGGTCTGAAAATGGCGGGTCACACTTCCGAAGAATTACTAAGAGTTATGGAATCTCTAAAAGAGATGTTTAGACAACCGTCCTTCTCCCTTAGACATGAAGCCATAAAATACATTTACAACTGTCGTATGTAAGAAGCGACCTTAGTTAGAGAACATGTCCTAGACATGATGGTCAATTTCAATGTGACAGAAGAAAATGAAGTTGTCATTGATGAGAAGAGTCAAGTCAGTTCCCCACAAATGTGGTAATGAAAAAAATAGAATATAACTTGACTGCTCTTCTCAATGAGCTACAGACTTATAAATCCCTCTTAACGAACAAGGGACAAACAGGAGAAGCAAATGTTGCTATCTCCAAAAAATTACTACGTGTATCGTACTAAGAAACTAAGCCTGGACCTTCAACTTCTAAAAGTGTTTTTGATGAAGAAGAAGGGTAAAGGGAAAAATAAGATTCATACTAACCGCAAACACAAGGTTCAAAAAGCAGATAAAGAAAAATGTTTTCATTGCAACGAAAACGGGCACTGGAAGAGAAACTGCCCAAAATACATTGCAGAGAATAAAGCCGAAAAGTCACAACAAGGTAAATATGATTTACTCGTAGAAATATGTTCAGTAGAGTATAAAAACTCAACTTGGATACTAGATTCAGGGACGACTAATCATATTTGTTCTTTTTACCAGGAAACTAGCTTCTAGAGAATGCTTGCGGACGGTGAGATAACACTCAAGGTTGGAACAGGAAAAGCTGTCTCAGCAAGATCAGTATGAAATTTAAAGTTGTTTTTTGGAGATAGATTCATTATATTAGATAATGTACTTTTTGTTCCTGAAATGAAAAGAAATCTAATATCTATCTCTTGTTCATTTGCAAAAGAGGTATTCATATTTGTTCTGCAAAATTAGAAAACAACTTATATATGTTAAAATCGAGCGAAATAAAAGCCATTTTAAATACCGAGATGTTTAAAAAAGCTAAAACTCAAAATAAATGACAAAAGATTTCTCCTAATACCTGTCTTTGGCACTTAAGACTAGGCCACATTAATCTCAATAGGTTTGATAGATTGGATAAAAATGGACTTCCAAATAAGTTAGAAGACAACTATTTACCTCCATGTGAGTCTTGTCTTGAGGGTAAAATGACTAAACGATCGTTTTTCGAAAAAGGTTATAGAGCCAAAGAAACCTTAGAACTCGTGCATACAGATCTCTGTGGTCCAATGAATGTCAAAGCACGAGGAGGGTATGAATATTTCATCAGATTTATTGAGGATTATTCAAGGTATGACTATCTTTATCTAATACGTCACAAGCTCGAAGCTCTTGAAAAATTTAGAGAGTATAAGACTGAGGTTGAGAATCTATTAGGTAAAATTATTAAAACACTTCGATCAGATCGAGGAGGAGAGTACATGGACTTAAGATTTTAGGACTATATGATAGAACATGGAATAAGGTCACAACTCTCAGCCCCTGGTATGCCTCAACAAAATGGTGTATCAGAAAGGAGAAATAGAACTTTGTTAGACATGGTTCGATCTATGATGAGTTTCGCTCAATTACCCGATTCGTTTTGGGGATATGTAGTGGAGACTGCTACATGCATTTTGAACATGATTCCTTCTAAGAGTGTTTCAGAAACACCTTATGAGTTATGAAAAGGGCGTAAAGGTAGTTTACGTCACTTCAGAATTTGGGGATGCACATGTGTTGGTGCAAAATTCCAAGAAATTAGGACGTCGTTCAAAATTATGT
>NW_019272755.1:0-12247 GCF_002738345.1 Cucurbita maxima
GGCAAGTGGGAGAAAAGGCATGAGTATGTGATGCCCTAGTTTATTGTATTTATGTCTTTCTCTCTACTCAACATTATAAAACCCCACTAAAGTTTTAGTCTAAGTGGAAGTTTGTTGGGTTTTATGTCCTAAAACTCAAGTTTGTAAACAAAAACATATTCTATTTTCAATCAAGTTATAATTGTTGTTTATTTAGTAAAGATTGTTATTGTATAAAGTAAACTTTACGATCATTAATCTAAATTCAATAAACTAAGAACACTCGGGCTATAGTATGATTACTTAAACTATAAGTAGAGACATAAGAGTTGATCAAGTTCAAGTATATCGTGAAAATGGTCTATAATATAAGGATAAGACTGAGTATCTTATTCAGGGGACACTATGGATGCGGCCTACTTTTGTATATGATATAAACAATTTGATCACTAAATTGTACATGTGCAGACAAGTGAATGGGGGTGTCCTATGTAATGAGTATTGCATAAGATCAGACCATGAAGAAAATTACTCTCACTTTATAATGTCGTTTACTGTTGAGACAAATTTTCTTTTTATTCGATGACCTAGGTAACTCGATCTGAATCCTGAGCTAACCATGAACTCCTGTTTATTCGGAATTATCCTTAGAATTGCATGGGTGAGAGTGGCTCAAGTTTGCCGACTCAATAGGCCTCCCATTTTAGGGGTAAGAGGGTAAATGGCTAGGGACGTAGGGTGCAAGATGAAATTCACTCCTACCCACTTTTAGGGATAGAAGAGAGGTAGTTCCCTTAAATACTGACTTCAGGTCTTGAACAAGGGGTCCCACCCTCTCATCGACCTGAGAGGGATCCGATTTACTGGTTGGACCACAAACCAATTGTTCATTAGAGGATCAGTGAAACATAAGAAACAAGAATTAACTTCAGGGGTAAAACGGTAAATTGACCCAGCTCTAGTTACGAACAACCTGTGAAGGATCGACTTACTAATCATGGTTATATCAAATGGACAAAAATATATCTATAGTGAGGGGAGTGCAACTACTAGGCTATAGTGAAATGTCCTAGTAGTTAACGAATGTTGGTTAACAAGATTAATGAGTTTAACCGGTTAATCTTGGATCGTTGGAGCCCATGATGCATAGGTTTATTTAATGGAAAAATCCATGTTAGTGGAATTTTGAGGTGTCAAAATTTGGTTTAACCAAACTTGCATCCTTGTCAAATAAACCCCACAAATTTGATGAACCTAGGTTTATACATAATGTCTTGGGTTAGGCTTTAGGAGTTGAGGTTTTAGCTTAGGAAAACATTAGAGGGTAACCTAACATGGACTTATTCGTGTGTAAACCTACTAGCACTATGATTCGTATCCAGGAACAAGCTTGCTTGTTGCCCCTAATAGTCTACCCTAATTCATAATTTATAGACGAATTTTCCACTATCATTGAAACATCTAGAATTAGTATTTCTATAATTTCATTCTTTATTTTTTCTGAATCTTCTACTAGAAAAGTCTTCTCCGATCGTAGCCTTCCTTTTTTAAGCACCTTGTAATTATTATTCTATAAAAAATTTAATGATTCAGGAAGTTTATAAAAATTAGAAAAAGTACCATTTTCTCAATGTTTTTTCAATTCTACTGTTCTTTGCATCTAGATACAACCTAGAAGGGATTATACACTGTCTCTTATTGGAGATCTTGAGTGTTGCGAATTCTCCTCTCCTTTGAAAACTTTCGGTCATCGAAAGTACTTATTCTAAAATAGGTCAGGGTACAAGGTTCTTATTTTCCTTCTGTTTTCCAAGTGGCTTCTTCTACTCTATGATTCTTCCAATAGGACCTTAACAAGAGCGATTTTCTTGTTTCTCAATCTTTTGACTTTCTTGTCTATTATTAGAATCGGGTTTTCTTTATACGTTAGGTCATCTCTCAAGAAGAGTGTTTCATGAGCCAGTACGTGCGAAGGATCTTGGGTATACTTTTGTAGTATGGATACATGAAAGATATTATGTACTGTAGACAAATTTGGGCATTGTCCGATTCTATAGGCCACAAATCCAATCCTTTCTAATATCTCAAAGGGACGGATAAACCTAAGGCTTAGCTTCCCCTTTTTACCCCACCTGAGCACCTCTCTCATGGGGTGCTACCTTTAGGAATATATGATCCCCTACCTACAATTCCATGTCCTTGCGCCTTAGGTCTACATAGCTTTTCTCTCGGCTTTGTGCGGTTTGTATCCTAGCTATCTTCTGGACTGCGGTGTTGGTAATTTGCACCAGCTCTGGCCCAATAGTTATCGTTTGCCGCCCTTCTTCCCAAAAGATAGGGGATCAAAATCTTCGTCCATAGAGAACCTTGTATGTGGCCATTTATATGGTGTCTTGGCAACTATTATTATAAGCGAATTTCATAAGGGGTAGGTACTTATCTCAGCTTTCTGCAAAATCCATCACATATACCCTCAACATGTCTTCCAATATTTGTTGAATTTTCCAGATGCGAGATTTAAATCTGGCATCTCGGTCTAATACTATTGCCTTTTGTTGAATTTCCAGAAGCGTACCTAATACCTTTATTGATGAATATTCATTTTTAATGTTAGCAAGAGTAGCTCAATTGGGAGATTGTTAGACAAAAGATTTGAAGGTCACACGTGTTTTATCCACGTTCAACGCACCTGATACAAGTTTATTACCTGACCATACAATCTAAAAACATAACTTGCTTATTCAATCTAAAATTAGTGATTATTTATTTTTAAAATATAATGAATTAGTGGAAGTACCTTTACTTATGAATTTTCATTTTTAATATTAGCAGGGATAACTCTATTGGGAGAACGTCAAACTGAAGATTTGAAGGTCACGTGTTTGATCTCCATGTTCACCACACCTGATTTTAGTTGCATAACCCGTCTATTTAATCTAAAATTAGTCATTATTCCTTTCTGAAATCTCAATGTATTATCGGAAATACCTAACGTGTTCTATTTCACCGCACCTTATACAAGTTGGATAACTTGAATATCTTATTAAAAATTAGTGATTATTTATATTTAAAATTAAAATGAATTAGCGAAAATACCTTTACTGATGAATTTTCATTTTTAATGTTAGTGTGGATAGCTCAGTTGAGAGAGCGTTAGATTGAAGATTTATTTTTAAAATTTCAATGAATAATGAAATAGCGAAAATACCCTTACACATGAATTTTGATTTTTAATGTTATAAAGGATAGCTCAGATGGGATTGAATATTTGAAGGTTACATGTTTAATCCACGTTCACTGTACTTGGTTTACGTTGCATAAGTCCATTAAGTTGCATAACTTTATTCAATCTAAAATTAGTGATTATTTCTTTTTAAAATATAATGAATTAGCGGAAATACCTTTATTTATGATTTTTTTTTCCAAATATTACTGAGGATAACTCAGTTTTGAGAGCGTCAGATTGAAAATCTGAAGGTCACGTGTTCTTCGATCCACGTTCACCGCACCTGATTCAAGTCACATAACTTGACTCATGACTATTCAATCTAAAATTAGTGATTATTTCTTTTTAAAATTTTCGTATTTTCATTTTCAATGTTACAAGGGATAGCTTAGTTGGGAGAGAGTCACTAAAGATCTCAAGGGGTCACGGGTTTGATCCACGTTCAAGTTGACTAAGTTGCATAACCTGACTATTCAATCTAAAATTAGTGATTATTTCTTTTTAAAATCTCAATGAAGTAGTGAAAATATCTTTACCGATGAATTTTTATTTTTAATGTTAGCGGGATAGCTCAGTTTGGAGAGCATCAGTGAAGATCTAAAAGTCACGTGTTTGATCCACGTTCACGGAACCTAATTCAAGTTGACTAACTTGCATAACCTGAATATTCAATCTAAAATTAGTGATTATTTCTTTTTAAAATTTCCGAATTTTCATTTTCAATGTTACAGGGGAGAGAGTAATATTGAAGATTTGAAGGTCACGTGTTTATTCGACCTTCACCACACCTGATTCAAGTAGTATAACTTACTATCTTATCTAAATTTAGAGATGATTTCTTTTTAAAATTTCAATGAATTAGCGTAAATAATTTTACTGATGAATTTTCATTTTAATGTTAAGCATAGATAGCTCAATTCAATTGGGAGTGCTGTCTGTAGATCTAAAGATAGCTTGGATTCCTAATTCTTTATTTGACTATAAATGCTCGGTAAGACATTTAGTAAAATGACTCATTTTATTGCATGGAACAATAAAATTGATCTTCCTATAGAATTGTCAATACATTCTACTTTCAATGTTGCTAAGTTGAGTCCCTTTGATGTAGGTGATGATTTTTCTGATTCGAGGACGAATCCTGAAAAGGGGGATGATGATAAGAATCACGGTGTACATTCTACTTTCAATGTTACTGAGTTGAGTTCTTTTGATGTAGGTGATGATTTTTCTGAATCGAGGACGAATCCTTTTGAAGAGGGAGATGATGATAAGAATCACGGTGTTCCAACTGAACCTATTACACAACCCAAGGCCAAGAAGATTCAACAAGCATTCATACTTCATCTACAAAATTGGATAGGCTAGGTTCAACCGTCATTTCATGTGTTACAAGCTGATTCGTTTGAGTCAAGATCTTTTGGAGATTCAAAAGTAAATATTTGCACGGTTGAAGTAGCGGATGAAGTTGCAAGCATCATTTCATGAGTGGTTAGAAAAATTTATTTATTATTTTAGTTTCATAAAGTTTGTAATGCTCAAATTGACTTCGTCTTCTGTGGAGATTTAAAGGATCGAGATTAAATCACGGGCACTAACTTTTTTTGTGGGGAGACTATAAATACCCACAAATTATTATGTAAAAACATATTTGTGATCAATGAAATTGATCTCTTAAGTTGAGAGGTCCCCCCTTATAGAAATCTTAGCATATCTTTGTCGTTTTTAAGTTTCATGCAATTCTTGTGGTAGATTGCATCTGAGTTATTCAATCAAGCCTTGATCAAGTTCGATTGTGAAGTGACTCAATTTAGAAAAAGGTTTCAAATCTTGCTTCTCACTCTTGGATCTCATAATCTAATTCTAGCTTTATATCTTGGTTTATCCAAATTTTGTATAAGAAGGTGTTAATTTCTTTAATACAAGGGTTCTTGCTTCTACAAAAGCTTGGCTCGTTGGGCTGAAGATTACGGTTGGTCTATCATCCTTCAACGGGATCTTCTATCCCCATGACTTGCTCTGATGCGGTCGTTCTTCTAACGCTGGTGACACATCCAGTTGTCGAGATTGGTAATGTGAGTTTGTAACCCATCCATTGAGGTTCTTGGAATGATTCTATAACTTATCATTTCCATGTTGGGAGTTGGATCATGGGTCTTGTGCGAAGGAATCCTTGGTTTACCGCCGCTTCGAGTTGAAGGAAGTGTCAAAAGGCTAGTTTTTTTTTTAATTTTATTGATTTGTTTGAGTGATTTTATTTGATTTTATTTCAATTTGTCAAACTCACTCGGGTGCTCATCTCAATCATTTCAGCCTTGTTGGCGTTCAATAAGAGAGACCTTGGAAATAACTGGTAACTGTTCAACTGGATTATCACATTAACAATTTGAATCAAATAAAGTGACATTAACCATTTGAATCACCTTAACCCCACTTGTTGAACTTGACCAAATGTCTATAACATAGCACTAACAAACGTACAAAGTAATACAAACAAAGGTACAAAGTAACACTAACAAAGGTACAAAGTTCATAAAAGGTTTTTTTAATCTAAAATACCATTGAACTTGACCATTATAGTGCCTCTCAAACGTAGGTAAAGTTTAAATTCGAGTCTCCTTGTCAAACTCACTCGGGTGCTCATCTCAACCATGATGGCGTTTCACAAGAGAGACCTAAAAAATAGCCGGATTATCGCATTAACCATTTGAATCACCTCAACCCCACTTGTTGAAATTGAAACAAATATCTATAACATAACACTAACATAGGTACGATGTTCATAAAAGTCTTTTTAATCTAAGATACTATTGAACTTGACCATTAAAGTGCCTCTCAAACTTAGGCAAAGTTTAAATATAATTGGTGACAAAAGATGAAACTATAAAATAAAAAGAAATAAGAAAATAATATTCCATTTCAGAGAATTAAACCAGAATCTCCTATGTGAAAGCAAAATATACAAACCGTAGGACAACAATGAATTTTAAGTGTAGTTGTCTTGGAGTCTTTTGTCTAATCGCTAATGAGTTTTACTATAATGTTTTGGGTAATGTCTAACTCTTCGACACGTCCTTTCATGTGTGTGATAGAATTCTCAGAGTTACCGAGACTATTCGAGCTGTTCGATCGTTTGGCGCTTTCTTCAAAAGGATCAACATCAAACATCGAGTCCTTGATTGGCAACCCATCTAGAGGAGCGTCGATTGCATTGATTCCATCAACAGTCTTCCCATGAGTTTATGGTGCATGACCCTTTTTTTTTACCATTCACCTTCGAGCGCCACCATAGTTTTGCATCGTCCATGAGATGCATTGCGACCAACGTAACTCTTAGGTTCTATGAGCAAGTTCCAGTAATCTTCGAGTATTGTTCTACGTCAAAAATAAATCTTTTTAATTCCTTAGCATCCCGGTTTCCATTTAAGGGGTTGTGTTCTTGGATTTTAAGTTTTTTAAGGCCACATGAACTTGGCTTGAGCTGTGGTTCTCTACAGCCCAACTTGTCAAACTCACTCGGGTGCTCATCTCAACCATGATGTCGTTCAATAAGAGAGACCGCGAAAACGACTGGATTATCGCATTAACCATTTGAATCACCTGCTCATCTCAACCATGATGTCGTTCAACAAGAGAGACCTCGAAAACGACTGGATTATCGCATTAACCATTTGAATCACCTCAACCCCACTTGTTGAAATTGAACCAAATATCTATAACATAACTCTAACAAAGGTACCAAGTTCATAAAAGTCTTTTTAATCTAAGATAGAAACTGTAAAATAAAATGAAATAAGAAAAATAATATTTCATTGACAGGAATCGAACCCAAGTCTCCTCAATGAAAGCCAGATATCCTAACCTCTAGATGACAATGGATTTTTGGTGAGAATGTCCTGAAGTCTTTTGTCAGATCGCTGAAGAGTTTTAACATGATCTTTTGCTTAATGTCTAACTCTTCGACACGTTCTTCCTTGTGTGTGTTAGAGTTCTCAGAGCTACCAGGATGCTTCGAGCTGTTCGATTATGTGGCTCTTTCTTCAGAAGAGTCAACATCAAATGTTAGGTCTTTGATTGGCAACCCATCCGGGGAGCATTGATTGCATCGATTCCATCAACGATCTTCCCATGAGTTTATGGTGCATGACCCATTTTATATACCATTCACCTTCGAGCACTATCATAGTGTTGCATCGTCCATGAGATGCATTGCGGCTAACGTAACTCTCAGGTCGTATGAGAAAGTTCTTGTAGCCCTCAACTCTCAGGTCGTATGGTAGAGTTCTTAGAGCTACCGCGACATTTTGAGGTGTTCAATCGTTGGTTTTTTCTTCAAAAGAGTCAACATCAAACCTCAGGTCTTTAATTGGCAACCCATCCAGGGGAGCGTCGATTGCATCGATTCCATCAACGGTCTTCCCATGAGTTTATGGTGCATGACCCATTTTTTATATCATCCACCTTCGAGCGCCATCGTCCATGAGATGCATTGTGGCCAACGTAACTCTTAGGTCCTACGAGCAAGTTCGTGTAACCTTCAAGTATTGTTCTACGTCAAAAATAAAGTTTTTTAATTCCTTAGAATCCGAGTTCCCATTTAAGGGTTTGTGTTTTTGGATTTTAAGTTTGTTAAGCCCAAAATGAGCTTGGCTTGGGGTGGGGTTCTCTACGACCCTCCTTGTCAAACTCACTTGGGTGCTCATCTCAGTCATCTCAGCCATGATGGCGTTCAACAAAAGAGACCTTGAAAATGACCGGATTATCACATTAACCATTTGAATCACCTCAACCTCACTTGTTGAAATTGAACCAAATATCTATGACATAACCCTATTAAAGGTTCAAAGTTCATAAAAGTCTTTTTAATCTAAGATAACTTGATCATTATAGTGACTCTCAAACCAAGTTCATAAGAGTCTTTTGAATTTAAGATACTATTGAACTCATCCATTATAATGCTTCTCAAAACCTAGGTAAAGTTTAAATATGAAACTATAAAATAAAAGAAATAAGAAAATAAAATTTCATTGTCGAGAATCAAACTCGGGTCTCCTCGATGAAAGCAAGATCTTCTATGTAATGTCTAACTCTTCGACACATTTTTTTATGAGTGTAATAGAGTTCTCAGAGCTACCGCCACATTTCTTGTTCTTCGATCATGTGTCTCTTTCTTCAAAAGAGTCAACATCAAACATTAGGTCTTTGATTGGAAACCCATCCAGGGGAGCGTCGATTGCTTCAATTCCATCAATGGTCTTCCCATGATTTTTTGGTGCATGACTAGTTTTTTATACAACTCACCTTCGAGCACCACCATAGTTTTGCATTGTCCATGAGATGCATTGTGGGCCAACGTAACTCTCAAGTCCTCTGAGTAAGTTCCTATAGTCTTGAAGTATAATATCAAAACATATTAAGGTATTTGATATGTTAAACAGTAAAATAATTGATGTGTATCATAAACATTAAATAAAAATATATATTTAAAATTTGAATGAGATTCATATTAATTAAACATATATTATGATATTCTACGACATTTTAATATTATTTAAATAAGATATTATATCTTAATGTATTAGGTATTCAAATATATAATTTGACAAAAATTATCACAAGTTCACCGTAAATAGAACCCTAGGGTTAAGTCAAAAAGCATCAAACACTAAATACTTTGAAATTTTAGGTGATATTTTGCAGAGGAAGCTGATAAGGTCTTCAAAGAGCATGTGGTCGTGTCTGACATTTTAGGTTAACAACATGTTGAAAAGAAACCAGAAATTCTGATACTGGTAATTAACTACAAACCTTTGAATAAGGTTTTAGAATAAATAAGATATCCAAACCAAATAAAAAATGATTTGATAAAAAGAATTTAGAGTCAAATGTTTTTATAAAATTCGATATGAAATTGGGATTTCGAAAAATTCTAATTTCCTAAAAGGACAAATATAAAATAGCATTTAATGTCCAGTTTAGAAAATATGAGAGGAACGTCATGCGATTTAGGCTAAAAAACACTCCATCCGAATTTCAGATGATTATGAATGATATTTTCAATTCTTTCAAAAAATATCAATAGTTTATATTGATGATGTGTTGATATTTTCTAAAACCATTAAGATGAACACTTTAAACATCTACATACATTCATTAATGCAATCAAAAGAAATCAGCTAGTTGTGTCCATACCCAAAATCAAATAATATCAAACTCAGATCCGCTTTCTTGGATTTTAAATTTATTTGAGCCTTATAAAACCCATTCAATGGTCCATTGAGTTTGTCTCAAACTTTCGTGATGACGTAGCCTAGAAAAGCCAACTTCAAAAAAAATTTAGGTTCTCTCAATTATGTGTCCTAAATCCTTCAAGATCTCACGCATATTTACAAATGTCTTGATGAGTGTCTTGAAAATAATACAAAGTCTTGATTTGTAAAGGATATCTCTACAACCCAAAAAAATCAAATCATTAGTCAAATAAACTCTAGACTTAAGTCTTATTGACCCAAGGGCAGATCTCATAGTGAAACGTGATGCATCAAATATCGGATATGGAGGTATCTAAAATTGTCAAAGAGGACCGAGAATCAATTATCATATTTCATTCAAAAGCCTCTAATAATACCATACAAATTACAAAAACAGTAAAAAAATAATATATATATTATTTCCATTGTACTCCGTGCACAACAATTTTAAAGGAAATTTAAAATAAATCCAGCGTATTTGTCATACTTTTAAGTTCAATTACTATAAATCAAGAAAAGAATTGAGTTGTAATAAAATATCACTTGACATTGGAATGTAATTTGAAGACTTTTTATCTTCGGGAGTTGAATTACATTTAAGATTATTTATGTTATTTCATATTTTCTTCAATTTGTATTTAATAGCTTTGGGTAGTTTGTAGATGAACTATGTTTGAATTATCTTTTTGGCCTTTCTATTTTCGACAGACACGTTTTACACTTTTGGACTGACACTTGGTAGAAGGGGTCACTAAGGCTAAAACATATAAAATGGGTTCATAGCTCAATGGTAGAGCATTTGACTGCAGATCAAGAGGTCACCAGTTCGAGTCTGGTTGGGCCCTTTTAAAAATTTTGGACGAACACTTTGTTCGATTTACTCCAAACCACCGAGTGTCTAAAGGAAAAGAAATAAGAATAATTACCGATTCCAAACCTTATTCCAAAGTCCTTCACCACATAGAACCATGCCCTTAGAACCTAAGGGCCACTATTCTCGGACAAGAACCGTGTGCACCCACTTACCGTGAGTCTTGTACTCACTCCATCTTTTTCATGTAACTAAGAGTAGTTGCCCTAGACCAACAACACCCACCAAAACTATTTTTGATGTTTTAAAATGATTTTTTTTTAACATTTCCCTTATTTTGTAATGTGAACCTATAAACTCTATTTTGAATATAATGTAAATATTATGTTTATTATATTTTAATTCTTTTTTTATTTCGAGAAAACATTTTACTTTGTGTTCAACCTCTTTTAACTTGTTTCGGAAATGGCTCGTGACATTCTTATATTGACAAAACCACTAGTACCAAAAATATTCATGAACTTTCAAAACTAATGCCCTTAACATTCTAAAATAAGGTTCTAACTATTAGTGAGTTGCATAAATCATCTCCCTTTTTATTTTCACTCACTCCTCTTCTTCAACCTATGACCCATTAATATCATTAATATTTCATCTCCTTGTTTTTTAGCTTTTTGAATATCAAAATCTTAAATAAAAAGGAAAAGCTCTCTAAAATATTCTTATTTTCAAGTAATTTTACATAATTTAACATTTTAAAAATCGGTAAATTAAAAAAATCAAACATTAATATATTCATAATTTCATGTAGTCTTCATAAGTTTGCCGGCGACATTGTTTGTTGTCGAGCTAGATAATGTGAGTTTGTAACTCATCCGTTAGGGTTCTGGGAATGATTCTCTAGATTATCCCTTCCATGTTGGGAGTTGGGCCATGGGTCTTGGGTGAAGGAACCGTTGTTGAATAAATGACATGAAACTAGTTTCACTTAGTAACGTTGCCTTTTGCTCCTATTGGTGGAAGGATAATAGGTCGATTATACCTTTATGGTAGTTTTAAGCGTGACAACATTTGACAACCAGACTAATTTTGCTTCATTTCTAAATGAAAACGTGTAAATTGTAAACTCAAACATTTCAAAGAAATAAACAAGTTTTGATGGTACCATGCTAACCAAAAAACAAATGTTGACTTTGACCAATCCCTATATATTTTTTTTCTATATTTTGAAACTATTTTAAGCACTTTTCTAGTGTACTCCTTACAAATTTACCTTTTAAGGTTGTAAACATTTGTGTATGGGTGAGTATTATGATTATAAGTCAACTATGTAAGTAGAAATAAATTTTGAAGATGAAATTAAAGTATTAATTTTGATGTCATCTTTACCCGAGTTTTGGGATATTGTTATTAATGATATTCAATCGACATTAGTAATTCACAATGATAATATTCAAAATACTTGACAAAAAAAGAATGGTCAACATAAGATATTTGAAACAAATAAATCTTTTGTCCTCTATGATATATCAAATCACTCCTTTAAAACTCCTTAATAATAAACCGGAAGTCCTACATCACTTATACAGAAAAGTTACTTGCATAGAAGTTTTATTAGATACTTTTAAGCATCTAGAGATCAACTAGACACAAAGCTAAACATTCTAAAAAAAAATTAGGGGCTAAACTTTTAAGTTGACGTAATTTAAGAAACTTATGATTTTTATATTATCAAGAGTTTAATTGAGATAGGTCAATTCAATCTAGTGGACCCAAGAATTGAACCGAACCAAACCAACTAGTTAGTAACATGATTTAGTGGAAGCATTTTCATGCAAAGTAGAAGCAACAATGGGGGGTTTGAAATAATATAGTTTTTACCCCTTAAGGTCATTTTACACCGTTTCTTGGTTTACCTACTTATCCTTATCCAATGACCACCAAATTTCATATCTAACCTCAACATGCTATAAATGCTCAGTA
>NW_019272756.1:0-3213 GCF_002738345.1 Cucurbita maxima
TTGATTTAATTTTTCTATTTTGTCTCATATGACAAGAAAATAAAGTTGTATTGAATGCACCTTAGTTCCATTTATGACAAACTCATATGAAACATAATTGCATTAATAGTACTCAGAGTTGGAGTCTATAAGCATTTCATAAACTTTCGTGCAATTCATGCTTTATTAAAGATGAGATAAAATTTGGGGAACTTTAAATTACTTCATGTGGAGCTTCAATTACTATATGCTAGTTACAATCTTTAGGATTAATTAATTGGACACAAATTCATGAATTTAGGGAATTTTTTGTGTAATTATCAACAACAACTTATGTTTTCAAATTTTTAGGACATAATTTAGGTAGTTGTTTTTATGAGTCGTAAACTTGTTTCTTTGCATAATATGGATTTAGTTGAACTATTATTATCGATAAGATGGAGAAAGAAATTTTCTTTGAAATGACTAATAGACTTAGGTTCATCGTTGTTGTTTTTTAACTTGTGATTTTGCAGAAAGTTTAACTAATATGAACTGTCATGTCACAAGAACTTTAAAGTAAATCAAGAATATACCCTAAACATCATTCAAGATGGAAATAAAATGGAGTTAAATTGAACGCACTTTAGTTTCATGTTTGGCGTGTTTAAGATAAAGCATAATTGTCTTAATGATCTTAAGAGAAATTCCTATTTTATTAGAGGAGACCAACTTTATTTAAGGTACTAGGAGTTCAAGAATCTGGATTTGAATCTGGTTAAGAAATCGTAAGATTTGAAAGTTTTGAATTCTAGACCAAATTTGTATCTAATTATTTCTTTTTATGACTAATTATAAATTAAGAGAAAAATATTTTTGTAAAGATAGATTAAACTCTAAAGCTTTGGTGACAAAACCATGTTGGATGGGTTCGTATGAGGGAGCCTTCAAAGATTGTGCACTCACAGATGGGGTTGTTATGCAGCGTTAGTCTGTCTTTGTGTTTGAGTTTTTTGTATTTTTTTTTTTTTGTAATTCTATCCCAAACACTTTTTTTTTTGTTTGGATAAATTTTATATTTAATGTGGTGTTGTTTTTTCAATCTTATTTTAATTTTACAGCATTATTTTATATTAATTTACTTTTATTTTTATTTGTTTTAACTTTCAATTTTAGTTTCTGTTTGAGTTTTGAACCCTTGAAATTTGGGTTGTGACAGATTGGTATCAGAGCAGCCGGATTTTAAATTATATAGATTTTTTCTTAAGATAAAGAGTCGTATATCTCTATGACTCACCTCGATGACACGTCTCTCCGCGACCAAGTAAGCAGTCTAACCCTATTTTGTAGTATATGATATGTTGTAAAACTTGTATGAATTTATTGTATGTTTTGATTTTCGTGGTAGTTATAAAATGTCCTTGGACATTAAAGAGTGAACGTTAACTATATAAGACCATAATGGATCAACGTTATAGTGTCTAGATATGGTGCGGAGGAAAAGAGTGGTCATGAGATATATGACTAGCCTTAGGAAAACAGAGAATTTTCGTTGCAGAGTGCGAGACATCTAATCCATGAAATTTTGGTACTAGAAATGAAGAAATTGGAGATGGTCCCCAAACGTCTATATGGATCATTTCCAATCGCACTTTCTTTGGTTCTCTAGCAATTTTTGTGAAGCTAACTCGTTTATATTTTTCCATAACGCAGCTCTCACAAACACCCATATCAATAGATTTTAGGCCTTCTAAAACTTCATTTGCACCCATCATCTTCATTTCTTTGATGCTCATATGTTCAAGTCTATTGACACTGCTGTAGGGTGCATAAACATGGTTGTTGTTGCTGTTACTTGAATTGGAAGCACTCTTAGCAACAGCAACCATGTTTATACACTCTACATTAGTGTATAGGGTTCCCGATTTTAGGTCACGCTACCACCATGACACCCTTCACAATATTCCCAAAACTCTTTCCAAACTCGGCTGCATAACCTGTGCTATCCAACTGACAAATAGAGATTAGATTCTTCTTGAGATCAGGAATATATCTGACATCCTGTAATATCCACACACTCATTTCCTATTAGAGTTTATATGTACACATCTTTATTCCCTTCAATCTCTAATGTTTTGTTGTGGGCAATATACACTTCCTAACATTTCCTTATTGGAAATTTTGAAACAATTCCTTACTTGGATTCCAATGAAACGATGCAACTGAATCTAAAATCCAAAATTCAATTGGGCTGTTCATGCTAAGGATTAAAGCATTCTCAGTATTTTCTGCTGAATATATGGAATTATCGTTATCTTCAAATTTGTGATTTTTCTTTTCATCAATTTTGTACGATCTGTCCGAAAGTGTTATTTTTCTTCACAATTTCAACACTTTACGTTTTGTTTGTTTGGAGATTTTTCCCAGTTTCTTAATTTTGATCGCCCATGTTTGTTTGGGCTCTTTGATTTACTTCTTCCCCTTCGATCAACAATGAGAGTATTGCCTGATGAATCTTCAATTTCCCGTTTGGGCTTTCGCTGACATCTCAAATTTCACTAAATTTCATTTTAATAGATCCTCGTGAACTGTTGATTGCAGCAACAACAGTATACCACGACTCGAGTAAAGATGACATCAAAATCAATGCTTTAATCTTATTTTTTAACATAATTTCCACCAAACTCAATTGACTTACAATCATGTTGAACTAATTTATATTGATCTGCAACAAATCAACATTTGTAGATTGAACAACCTCTGCATCAAATACACCTTGTTCATAGCCGACATATTTTCGTACATATTTAACAACACCTTCAATAGGCCCGATGTCGTATTCTCTTTGATGATGTTGAACGTCATGTTTCTGGACAGCGTTAACCACATTAACCCTATAGCATGACAATTCTTGAGCTTCCGCTCCTCCGTGGTCATGGTATCCGGCTTCACCCTCAAAAGGGGTTCCTGAATATCTTTCTCGTACAGATAATCTTCAATCTGCATCTTCTAGAAATTGATATCAAATCCATCAAACTTTTCAATTCTTGAACTTTCCATCTTCACAGATTGTGGTGAATCTCTCCTCGCTCTGATACTAGTTATTAGGATCACACAACACCGCACATAGTTGATCTAAATGAACACAAAAAACATGATAGAGAAAATGTAAGAAGAAATATTCTAATGGTTTTGTATTAATGACTTCAGGGTTGCAAATAGAGGATATGGAGAATTAGAAATGTACATTTAGGA
>NW_019272756.1:7019-8668 GCF_002738345.1 Cucurbita maxima
CATCATCACGTCGGGTATGTTGTCTCGACTCTAATTTCTTCGTTTTAGCTCTGATTTGAGTAATTGAAAAGTTGTTGTAATCGTTATTCCCGACCTTATACTGTGGACAGTTCAAAAAACTGAAAAAAGTTAATAATTAAAAGTAGGTTTGTTATCATCAAAACATCAATAATTAATTCATTGAAATTAATTAATGTGAGATCAAGGGCCAATAAGCCAACAGATAAGGTAAGAGGTTTTAAAAGACAAAAGAATGACAATTCCTGGTGTGATAGAAAAGTGGACTGATAAGGTAAGAGGGTTTAAAAACTGATGACTGATAAGGTAAGAGGTTTTAAAAGACAAAAGAATGACAATTCCTGGTGTGATAGAAAAGTGGACTGATAAGGTAAGAGGGTTTAAAAACTGATGACTGATAAGGTAAGAGGTTTTAAAAGACAAAAGAATGACAATTCCTGGTGTGATAGAAAAGAACTTTTTTTTTTTTTTCAGTGTGCGCGATTCGGTTCGAACCTATTGATACTTTTTCATTGGTTATTTGGGCGCATCTTCTGGGATTGTGATAATAGATAATCTGTGACCACATTTAAAACCATATTGTCTTGCATAATTCATTTTGATATAATATTGTTGGGGGCATTTTGAGAATTGAACTTGAGACCTTTCACACTCAAAACGATAATCATACCCCACTAGACCAAATGCCTTTTGTAGCAGATCTATAATTCTTATCTGATGAAATTTGGCCTCATTGAAAATTATTTTAGTGCTTTTTTTCATTGGAGTGGCATTTCGAGAATTGAACTCAAGACCTCTTGCACCCAAAGCAAGAATCAAACAACTAGACCAAATGCCCTTATTATGGGTTAGATATTAAGTTTTTTTTATGGAATGTACCATCATTATTTCATTTATTTTCTTTGTTAATGAAATCCATGAGCAATAATCATTATTATATCTTTTAGATCTAGACTGCTGTTAAATTATTTACATAGGGTTTGCGACAATTACTGTAAAAAGAAGAAAATAGTGTAAGTTTTAGTTTGATAGTTCCATTTGAGACACATCGTGGAGTACACAAGTAAAGCAAATATCGAAAGTGGAAAAGATAAAATGTTATTAAAAGAGCATCATCATTATAGTTTTAATTGCCTTAATTTTTTGGTTTCGGAAGATTAAGATGGAAGAATATACACTAGGTTGTTGAGTTATTTTCTCTAAGGCTTGAACTCGAAACCTCTCCCACCTTAAGCGAGAATCATACCACTAGACCAAATGCCCTTTCTAAAAAATTGCAACATTTTTAACTCATTATATTTTGTTCTATCAAGTTTGAAATCTATTTTCTTGAGCAGTTGTTGGACTATAAAACAAAAAATTGATGGTCTAGTATTTTACTTGTAAGTAAGGCATGTAATATTGAATTGTTCTAATATGCAAGTGTTCAAATAAACTACAACCCAACAAATGAATCAAACTAATCAGTTTGGGTTGGGTTGGATTTATTCGGCTCAGTTCATCCGTTTGTTTGATTTAATTCTTCTTTTCTGCTTCCTATGACAAGAAAATAAAGTTGTATTGAATGTACCATAGTTTGATTTATGGCAAACTCATATGAAATATAATTGCATTAATAGTACTCAGAGTTG
>NW_019272756.1:8714-12058 GCF_002738345.1 Cucurbita maxima
AGTTAAGTAACTGGAACTTTAAATTACTTCATGTGGAGCTTCAATTACTCTATGTTAGTTACTATCTTTAGGATTGACTAATTGGACACAGAGATCTTGGATTTAGGGGATTGTTTTATGTAATTTTAAACTACAACATGTGTTTTCAAATTTATAGGTCATAATTTAGGTAGTGATTGTATATTATGGATGAACACTAGAGTTTCTATCCCGTTCACCACAACTACTCTAGTTTTTGTTTGAAGGCTATAATTGTCATCTATGTTGTATGAGAATAAAATGGATGACTTGGAAGCTTTGGCATCAAGATACAGGAAAGATGAACGCCGTCAAATTGGAAGCTTTGCCTGTCTTAAGAGTCACAATGAGAACTCTAATCAAGCTGGAGCCTTGGACTTGGCAAATTGTTTAGTGATAGTTGAAATGGATGACTTCGACGTCGTGTCAGGAATGAACGGCCTGCTGAAACACAAAGTAATTTACATGTCCCTAGCAAAATGCCTAGTAGTAATGGAGTCTAACCCGACGATCATTCAAAAAAAAATCCATCAATCAAGAGGGTTGAAAATGACGTCGATACTATACGATATATACGATATATTTAACCGCATTTTTGTTTTATTTACGAATTAAACAAAAAGAGAGAATCTGAGATATTTAAATAAGATTTAATATCTTAATTAAATATGAGCACGAATTAATTGCGATTGTCATTTGAATTAATATTAAATATTAATTAAAAAATTTAATTAATAATTTAATATTACTTTATTTGAAATTAATAATTCAAATTGATTATTAAATCAATATGAAAAAAGTCAACATGTTGCCTTCATTTAATGGAAAAATCCATGTTAGTGGAATTTTGAGGTGTCAAAATTTGGTTTAATCAAACTTGCATGCATGCTTGTCACATAATCCCAAACATTTGAGTGGAATTTTGAGTGTCAAAATTTTGTGATCTCAAATTTGCATGAACATGCAAACATGACTCTATAAATAGAGGGATCATAATACATGAAAGGTCTTCTTATTGGAGAAAAACCTTGAGAAAAACCTCTCACAAACACTCTTTTCATATATACAAAATCTCTCCCAAGTTTAGTCATTCACCGGATTCCACAATCCCGTTCTAAGGCCGGAAGATTGTGGAGAAGACACTAGTGGTGGTTCGAAACCGGTTCGTGAGGAAAAAGGAATTTAAACTACAAAAGGTTAGTATTCAAACTCATTAAGTTTTAATACTTATGAACATGCTAGTTATTTACTATAATTGACGTTCTAAAAGTTCCTAAGATTCAAATTGCTTCCTCATGTGTTATATTAACACATTCATACTCAACTTCTTCCTCTAAAGCTACAGGAATCCTTAATTTGAAGGAAAAGAGATCGTAGATAGGAATTCGACTCTTATCTCTAATTTAATTTCGAAACCTATTTCCTTTAATTCAACACGCTGTCGAGGTTATTTTTCTTCGTGGTCTTCTATGGAATCATTCCTTGGAGGTGCAGAAACTTATTGGAACCATTTTTGCTCGACGAGTCATCATGTATCCTCGGATTGGATTTTCAAGTTTTTCTTCAAGTTCTTCAATGGCGGATTGAATTGGGGGAATGGTTTTTGGGCACTTTCAACACTCTATTACTCCATAGAACTTGTGGGTAATCTTGTTGAGAAACAGTAGGAATAAGTTTGAAGAGAAATGGTGGATGATTGCTCTCGAATTTGGAAGAAATCTAAGAGTAGGAGACCTATAATCTAAACGCTTATTGCCTTCGATTGGGGGATCGACCTTTCTCGATTATTATTCCGTACTGTTGCTCCTACTTCAGACTTTATAGGAGATGCTTAAACCGACATTGAGAGCTCCAGAATCTTCGTTATTTAGAAGTTCGAAGAGAAATGGTGGAGGATTGCTCTCGATTTTGGAAGAAATCTGAGAGTAGGAGGCCCATAATCTAAACACTTGTTGTCTTTGATTAGGGGATCAAACTTTCTCAATTCTTATTCCGTATTGTTGCTCCTACTTCAGACTTTATAAGAGGAGCTTAAACCGACATTGAGAGCTCTAGAATCTTCGTTATTTAGAGATCGAACTTTCTGGATAATTTTTCGGAGATATCAACTCCGATCATAGCTTTACCGACCTTGGCTTTGAATATTAATCGTTGGATGTGATGATCCGTGCATGTTCGTTCTAGATCATATCAAATTTTGGAGGAGATCTAATGGTTGAGATCTAATGGTCTAGATCATAATCATGTAATCCTACTGGTAAACCGTGGTGCAGGAAATCTCATTTAGCTGATGGGAAAGGTAGGCCTATCATAACATCCGACTAATGATACATATTGCAGGACATCCTACCTAAAGAGGAGGTCTTTTATTACACATCGTAATAGCAGATAATGGTTACTTATGGGTATGGATCCTAGAAACTTATTTAGCATGTTATTCACATAGTTCTAGGTACTTGGTACATGGATTATTGATGAACCTAGGTTTATACATAATGTCTTGGGTTAGGCTTTAGGAGTTGAGGTTTTAGCTTAGGAAAACATTAGAGGGTAACCTAACATGGACTGATTCGTGTGTAAACCTACTAGCACTATGAGGACCTCTTTCCTTCAACAAACTTATGGGTAAACTTATTTAGAAGGTCCAGGAACAAGTTTGCTTCTTGCCCCTAATTGTCTACCCTAATTCATAATTTAGTTACGAATTTTCCACTACCATTGAAACATCTAGAATTTCTATAATTTCATTGTTTATTTTTCTGAATCTTCTGCCGGAAAAGTCTTCTCCGATCATATCCATCCTTTTTTAAGCACCTTGTAATTATTATTCTATAAAAAATTTAATAATTCAGGAAGTTTATAAAATTTAGAAAAAGTACCATTTTCTCAATGTTTTTTTAATTCTACGTGTTCTTTGCTTCTAGATAAAACCTAGTAGGGATTATACACTGTCTCTTATTGGAGACCTTGAGTGTTGCAAATTCTCCTCTCCTTTGAAAACTTTCGGTCATCGAAAGTGCTTATTCTAAAATAGGTCAGGGTACAAGGTTCTTATTTGCCTTCTATTTTCCAAGTGGCTTCTTCTACTCTATGATTCTTCCATAGGACCTTAACAAGAGCGATTTTCTTGTTTCTCAATCTTTTGACTTTCTTGTCTATTATTTGAATCGGGTCTTCTTTATAGGTTAGGTCATCTCTTAAGAAGAGAGTTTCATGAGCCAGTACGTGCGAAGGATCTAGGGTATACTTCCGTAGTATGGATACATGAAAAATATTATGTACTGTAGACAAATTTGGGCATTGTCCGATTCTATAGGCCACAGATC
>NW_019272757.1:0-4328 GCF_002738345.1 Cucurbita maxima
TTTTACTATTTTATGCACTCCGTTTCTTAGAAATAATATTCTAAATCATCAAGCCTTGTCATTCCTCACAAAACTTTCGAAAAACGTCGATCGTGACTTGGTTTTTTAGCACGTACTTCAAACTTCCGAGATTCGGGTTTCCGAAGTAGGGTTCGATTTGAAGAACTCTTTTACTGTTTTATGCACTCCGTTTCTTAGAAATAATATTCTAAATCATCAAGCCTTGTCATTCCTCACAAAACTTTCGAAAAACGTCGATCGTGACTCGGTTTTTTTAGCACGTACTTCAAACTTGACAGATTCGAGTTTCCGAAGTAGGGTTCGATTTGAAGAACTCTTTTACTGTTTTATGCACTCCGTTTCATAGAAATAATATTCGAATTCATCAAGCCTTGTCATTTCTCACAAAACTTTCGAAAAACATCGAGCGTGACTCGGTTTTTTTAGCACGTACTTCAAACTTCCCAGATTCGGGTTTCCGAAGTAGGGTTCGATTTGAAGAACTCTTTTACTGTTTTATGCACTCCGTTTCTTAGAAATAATATTCTAAATCATCAAGCCTTGTCATTCCTCACAAAACATTCGAAAAACGTCGATCCTGACTCGGTTTTTTTAGCACGTACTTCAAACTTCCCAGATTCGGGTTTCCGAAGAAGGGTTCGATTTGAAGAACACTTTTACTATTTTATGCACTCCATTTCTTAGAAATAATATTCTAAATCATCAAGCCTAGTCATTCCTCACAAAACATTCGAAAAACGTCGATCGTTACTCGGTTTTTTAGAACGTACTTCAACTTCCCAAATTCGGGTTTCCGAAGAAGGGTTCGATTTGAAGAACACTTTTACTATTTTATGCACTCCGTTTCTTAGAAATAATATTCTAAATCATCAAGCCTTGTCATTCCTCACAAAACTTTCGAAAAACGTCGATCGTGACTCGGTTTTTTTAGCACGTACTTCAAACTTCCCAAATTCGGGTTTCCGAAGTAGGGTTCGATTTGAAGAACTCTTTTACTGTTTTATGCACTCCGTTTCTTAGAAATAATATTCTAAATCATCAAGCCTTGTCATTCCTCACAAAACTTTCGAAAAACGTCGATCGTGACTCGGTTTTTTAGCACGTACTTCAACTTCCCAGATTCGGGTTTCCGAAGAAGGGTTCGATTTGAAGAACACTTTTACTATTTTATGCACTCCGTTTCTTAGAAATAATATTCTAAATCATCAAGCCTTGTCATTCCTCACAAAACTTTCGAAAAACGTCGATCGTGACTCGGTTTTTAAGCACGTACTTCAAACTTCCCAGATTCGGGTTTCCGAAGAAGGGTTCGATTTGAAGAACTCTTTTACTGTTTTATGCACTCCGTTTCTTAGAAATAATATTCTAAATCATCAAGCCTTGTCATTCCTCACAAAAAATTTGAAAAACGTCGATCGTGACTCGATTTTTTTAGCACGTACTTCAAACATCCCAGATTCGGGTTTCCGAAGAAGGGTTCGATTTGAAGAACACTTTTACTATTTTATGCACTCCGTTTCTTAGACATAATATTCTAAATCATCAAGCCTTATCATTCCTCACAAAACTTTCGAATGTTTTGTGAGGAATGCCAAGGCTTGATGATTTAGAATATTATTTCTAAATCATCAAGCCTTGTCATTCCTCACAAAACTTTCGAAAAACGTCGATCGTGACTCGGTCTTTTTAGCACGTACTTCAAACTTGACAGATTCGGGTTTCCGTAGTAGGGTTCGATTTGAAGAACTCTTTTACTGTTTTATGCACTCCGTTTCTTAGACATAATATTCTAAATCATCAAGCCTTGTCATTCCTCACAAAACATTCGAAAAACGTCGATCGTGACTCGGTTTTTTAGCACGTACTTCAACTTCCCAGATTCGGGTTTCCGAAGAAGGGTTCGATTTGAAGAACTCTTTTACTATTTTATGCACTCCGTTTCTTAGAAATAATATTCTAAATCATCAAGCCTTGTCATTCCTCACAAAACTTTCGAAAAACGTCGATCGTGACTCGGTCTTTTTAGCACGTACTTCAAACTTGACAGATTCGGGTTTCCGAAGAAGGGTTCGATTTGAAGAACACTTTTACTATTTTATGCACTCTGTTTCTTAGAAATAATATTCTAAATCATCAAGCCTTGTCATTCCTCACAAAACTTTCGAAAAACGTCGATCGTGACTCGGTCTTTTTAGCACGTACTTCAAACTTGACAGATTCGGGTTTCCGAAGAAGGGTTCGATTTGAAGAACTCTTTTACTGTTTTATGCACTCCGTTTCTTAGAAATAATATTCTAAATCATCAAGCCTTGTCATTCCTCACAAAACTTTCGAAAAACGTCGATCGTGACTCGGTTTTTTAGCACGTACTTCAAACTTCCTAGATTCGGTTTTCCGAAGAAGGGTTCGATTTGAACAACTCTTTTACTGTTTTATGCACTCCGTTTCTTAGAAATAATATTCTAAATCATCAAGCCTTGTCATTGCTCACAAAACATTCGAAAAACGTCGATCGTGACTCGGTTTTTTAGCACGTACTTCAACTTCCCAGATTCGGGTTTCCGAAGAAGGGTTCGATTTGAAGAACACTTTTACTATTTTATGCACTCCGTTTCTTATAAATAATATTCTAAATCATCAAGCCTTGTCATTCCTCAAAAAACTTTCGAAAAACGTCGATCGTGACTCGGTTTTTTTAGCACGTACTTCAAACTTGACAGATTCGGGTTTCCGAAGTAGGGTTCGATTTGAAGAACTCTGTTGACGGTTTTATGCACTCCGTTTCTTAGAAATAATATTCTAAATCATCAAGCCTTGTCATTCCTCACAAAACTTTCGAAAAACGTCGATCGTGACTCGGTTTTTTAGCACGTACTTCAACTTCCCAGATTCGGGTTTCCGAAGAAGGGTTCGATTTGAAGAACTCTGTTGACGGTTTTATGCACTCCGTTTCTTAGAAATAATATTCTAAATCATCAAGCCTTGTCATTCCTCACAAAACTTTCGAAAAACGTCGATCGTGACTCGGTTTTTTAGCACGTACTTCAAACTTCCCAGATTCGGTTTTTCGAAGAAGGGTTCGATTTGAAGAACTCTTTTACTGTTTTATGCACTCCGTTTCTTAGAAATAATATTCTAAATCATCAAGCCTTGTCATTCCTCACAAAACTTTCGAAAAACGTCGATCGTGACTCGGTTTTTTAGCACGTACTTCAAACTTCCCAGATTCGGGTTTCCGAAGAAGGGTTCGATTTGAAGAACACTTTTACTATTTTATGCACTCCGTTTCTTAGAAATAATATTCTAAATCATCAAGCCTTGTCATTCCTCACAAAACTTTCGAAAAACGTCGATCGTGACTCGGTTTTTTAGCACGTACTTCAAACTTCCCAGATTCGGGTTTCCGAAGAAGGGTTCGATTTGAAGAACACTTTTACTATTTTATGCACTCCGTTTCTTAGAAATAATATTCTAAATCATCAAGCCTTGTCATTCCTCACAAAACTTTCGAAAAACGTCGATCGTGACTCGGTTTTTTAGCACGTACTTCAAACTTCCCAGATTCGGGTTTCCGAAGAAGGGTTCGATTTGAAGAACACTTTTACTATTTTATGCACTCCGTTTCTTAGAAATAATATTCTAAATCATCAAGCCTTGTCATTCCTCACAAAACTTTCGAAAAACGTCGATCGTGACTCGGTTTTTTAGCACGTACTTCAAACTTCCCAGATTCGGGTTTCCGAAGAAGGGTTCGATTTGAAGAACACTTTTACTATTTTATGCACTCCGTTTCTTAGAAATAATATTCTAAATCATCAAGCCTAGTCATTCCTCACAAAACATTCGAAAATCGTCGATCGTGACTCGGTTTTTTAGCACGTACTTCAACTTCCCAGATTCGGGTTTCCGAAGAAGGGTTCGATTTGAAGAACACTTTTACTATTTTATGCACTCCGTTTCTTAGAAATAATATTCTAAATGATCAAGCCTTGTCATTCCTCACAAAACATTCGAAAAACGTCGATCGTGACTCGGTTTTTTTAGCACGTACTTCAACTTCCCAGATTCGGGTTTCCGAAGAAGGGTTCGATTTGAAGAACACTTGTTATGAACCAAAAGACATCAATCATACAATATACTTCAATGAAGATGTGAAGTAAAGGTTGTCAAAATTATCAAAAGATGTTTCAATTCATGCCACATCGAAGAAGAATGAAGTTTGATTGTTATAAATTTTGGGTGGGTTACAATTTAGAGTTATTGTATTTCATTTATGTATTTTAAGACTTTATTTACTATAGGTTACA
>NW_019272757.1:4342-12244 GCF_002738345.1 Cucurbita maxima
TTTTATGCACTCCGTTTCTTAGAAATAATATTCTAAATCATCAAGCCTTGTCATTCCTCACAAAACATTCGAAAAACGTCGATCGTGACTCGGTTTTTTAGCACGTACTTCAACTTCCCAGATTCGGGTTTCCGAAGTAGGGTTCGATTTGAAGAACACTTTTACTATTTTATGCTTTCCGTTTCTTAGAAATAATATTCTAAATCATCAAGCCTTGTCATTCCTCAGAAAACTTTCGAAAAACGTCGAGCGTGACTCGGTTTTTTAGCACGTACTTCAAACTTCCCAGATTCGGGTTTCCGAAGAAGGGTTCGATTTGAAGAACTCTTTTACTGTTTTATGCACTCCGTTTCTTAGAAATAATATTCTAAATCATCAAGCCTTGTCATTCCTCACAAAACATTCGAAAAACGTCGATCGTGACTCGGTTTTTTAGCACGTACTTCAACTTCCCAGATTCGGGTTTCCGAAGAAGGGTTCGATTTGAAGAACACTTTTACTATTTTATGCACTCCGTTTCTTAGAAATAATATTCTAAATCATCAAGCCTTGTCATTCCTCACAAAACTTTCGAAAAACATCGAGCGTGACTCGGTTTTTTAGCACGTACTTCAAACTTCCCAGATTCGGGTTTCCGAAGTAGGGTTCGATTTGAAGAACTCTTTTACTGTTTTATGCAGTCCGTTTCTTAGAAATAATATTCTAAATCATCAAGCCTTGTCATTCCTCACAAAACATTCGAAAAACGTCGATCGTGACTCGGTTTTTTTAGCACGTACTTCAAACTTCCCAGATTCGGGTTTCCGAAGAAGGGTTCGATTTGAAGAACTCTTTTACTGTTTTATGCACTCCGTTTCTTAGAAATAATATTCTAAATCATCAAGCCTTGTCATTCCTCACAAAACATTCGAAAAACGTCGATCGTGACTCGGTTTTTTAGCACGTACTTCAACTTCCCAGATTCGGGTTTCCGAAGAAGGGTTCGATTTGAAGAACACTTTTACTGTTTTATGCACTCCGTTTCTTAGAAATAATATTCTAAATCATCAAGCCTTGTCATTCCTCACAAAACATTCGAAAAACGTCGATCGTGACTCGGTTTTTTAGCACGTACTTCAACTTCCCAGATTCGGGTTTCCGAAGAAGGGTTCGATTTGAAGAACACTTTTACTGTTTTATGCACTCCGTTTCTTAGAAATAATATTCTAAATCATCAAGCCTTGTCATTCCTCACAAAACATTCGAAAAACGTCGATCGTGACTTGAGATATTCGATCAACAAGGTAATCCGAATCTTACTCCCCTTGTAGTGGTTCCATTTCTTATCAACACTTTTACTATTTTATGCACTCCGTTTCTTAGAAATAATATTCTAAATCATCAAGCCTTGTCATTCCTCACAAAACTTTCGAAAAACGTCGATCGTGACTCGGTTTTTTTAGCACGTACTTCAAACTTGACAGATTCGGGTTTCCGAAGTAGGGTTCGATTTGAAGAACTCTTTTACTGCTTTATGCACTCCGTTTCTTAGAAATAATATTCTAAATCATCAAGCCTTGTCATTCCTCACAAAACATTCGAAAAACTCCGTTTCTTAGAAATAATATTCTAAATCATCAAGCCTTGTCATTCCTCACAAAACATTCGAAAACGTCGATCGTGACTCGTTTGCCCTTCGTCCCGCTTCGATTTGTCTAGATGTGATCCAAGCGGGAATCCTCAGCTGCTTTACCTCCTTCAAGAAGAATAGTCCAGGTTAGCACGTACTTCAACTTCCCAGATTCGGGTTTCCGAAGAAGGGTTCGATTTGAAGAACTCTTTTACAATTTTATGCACTCCGTTTCTTAGAAATAATATTCTAAATCATCAAGCCTTGTCATTCCTCACAAAACATTCGAAAAACGTCAATCGTGACTCGGTTTTTTTAGCACGTACTTCAAACTTCCCAGATTCGGGTTTCCGAAGAAGGGTTCGATTTGAAGAACTCTTTTACAATTTTATGCACTCCGTTTCTTAGAAATAATATTCTAAATCATCAAGCCTTGTCATTCCTCACAAAACATTCGAAAAACGTCAATCGTGACTCGGTTTTTTTAGCACGTACTTCAAACTTCCCAGATTCGGGTTTCCGAAGAAGTGTTCGATTTGAAGAACACTTTTACTATTTTATGCACTCCGTTTCTTAGAAATAATATTCTAAATCATCAAGCCTTGTCATTCCTCACAAAACATTCGAAAAACGTCGATCGTGACTCGGTTTTTTAGCACGTACTTCAACTTCCCAGATTCGGGTTTCCGAAGAAGGGTTCGATTTGAAGAACACTTTTACTATTTTATGCACTCCGTTTCTTAGAAATAATATTCTAAATCATCAAGCCTTGTCATTCCTCACAAAACTTTCGAAAAACGTCGATCGTGACTCGGTTTTTTAGCACGTACTTCAAACTTCCCAGATTCGGGTTTCCGAAGAAGGGTTCGATTTGAAGAACTCTTTTACTGTTTTATGCACTCCGTTTCTTAGAAATAATATTCTAAATCATCAAGCCTTGTCATTCCTCACAAAACATTCGAAAAACGTCGATCGTGACTCGGTTTTTTAGCACGTACTTCAACTTCCCAGATTCGGGTTTCCGAAGAAGGGTTCGATTTGAAGAACACTTTTACTATTTTATGCACTCCGTTTCTTAGAAATAATATTCTAAATCATCAAGCCTTGTCATTCCTCACAAAACTTTCGAAAAACGTCGATCGTGACTCGGTTTTTTAGCACGTACTTCAAACTTCCCAGATTCGGGTTTCCGAAGAAGGGTTCGATTTGAAGAACTCTTTTACTGTTTTATGCACTCCGTTTCTTAGAAATAATATTCTAAATCATCAAGCCTTGTCATTCCTCACAAAACATTCGAAAAACGTCGATCGTGACTCGGTTTTTTAGCACGTACTTCAACTTCCCAGATTCGGGTTTCCGAAGAAGGGTTCGATTTGAAGAACACTTTTACTATTTTATGCACTCCGTTTCTTAGAAATAATATTCTAAATCATCAAGCCTTGTCATTCCTCACAAAACTTTCGAAAAACGTCGATCGTGACTCGGTTTTTTAGCACGTACTTTAAACTTCCCAGATTCGGGTTTCCGAAGAAGGGTTCGATTTGAAGAACTCTTTTACTGTTTTATGCACTCCGTTTCTTAGAAATAATATTCTAAATCATCAAGCCTTGTCATTCCTCACAAAACATTCGAAAAACGTCGATCGTGACTCGGTTTTTTAGCACGTACTTCAACTTCCCAGATTCGGGTTTCCGAAGAAGGGTTCGATTTGAAGAACACTTTTACTATTTTATGCACTCCGTTTCTTAGAAATAATATTCTAAATCATCAAGCCTTGTCATTCCTCACAAAACTTTCGAAAAACGTCGATCGTGACTCGGTTTTTTAGCACGTACTTCAAACTTCCCAGATTCGGGTTTCCGAAGAAGGGTTCGATTTGAAGAACTCTTTTACTGTTTTATGCACTCCGTTTCTTAGAAATAATATTCTAAATCATCAAGCCTTGTCATTCCTCACAAAACATTCGAAAAACGTCGATCGTGACTCGGTTTTTTAGCACGTACTTCAACTTCCCAGATTCGGGTTTCCGAAGAAGGGTTCGATTTGAAGAACACTTTTACTATTTTATGCACTCCGTTTCTTAGAAATAATATTCTAAATCATCAAGCCTTGTCATTCCTCACAAAACTTTCGAAAAACGTCGATCGTGACTCGGTTTTTTAGCACGTACTTCAAACTTCCCAGATTCGGGTTTCCGAAGAAGGGTTCGATTTGAAGAACTCTTTTACTGTTTTATGCACTCCGTTTCTTAGAAATAATATTCTAAATCATCAAGCCTTGTCATTCCTCACAAAACATTCGAAAAACGTCGATCGTGACTCGGTTTTTTAGCACGTACTTCAACTTCCCAGATTCGGGTTTCCGAAGAAGGGTTCGATTTGAAGAACTCTTTTACTGTTTTATGCACTCCGTTTCTTAGAAATAATATTCTAAATCATCAAGCCTTGTCATTCCTCACAAAACATTCGAAAAACGTCGATCGTGACTCGGTTTTTTAGCACGTACTTCAACTTCCCAGATTCGGGTTTCCGAAGAAGGGTTCGATTTGAAGAACACTTTTACTATTTTATGCACTCCGTTTCTTAGAAATAATATTCTAAATCATCAAGCCTTGTCATTCCTCACAAAACTTTCGAAAAACGTCGATCGTGACTCGGTTTTTTAGCACGTACTTCAAACTTCCCAGATTCGGGTTTCCGAAGAAGGGTTCGATTTGAAGAACTCTTTTACTGTTTTATGCACTCCGTTTCTTAGAAATAATATTCTAAATCATCAAGCCTTGTCATTCCTCACAAAACATTCGAAAAACGTCGATCGTGACTCGGTTTTTTAGCACGTACTTCAACTTCCCAGATTCGGGTTTCCGAAGAAGGGTTCGATTTGAAGAACACTTTTACTATTTTATGCACTCCGTTTCTTAGAAATAATATTCTAAATCATCAAGCCTTGTCATTCCTCACAAAACTTTCGAAAAACGTCGATCGTGACTCGGTTTTTTAGCACGTACTTCAAACTTCCCAGATTCGGGTTTCCGAAGAAGGGTTCGATTTGAAGAACTCTTTTACTGTTTTATGCACTCCGTTTCTTAGAAATAATATTCTAAATCATCAAGCCTTGTCATTCCTCACAAAACATTCGAAAAACGTCGATCGTGACTCGGTTTTTTAGCACGTACTTCAACTTCCCAGATTCGGGTTTCCGAAGAAGGGTTCGATTTGAAGAACACTTTTACTATTTTATGCACTCCGTTTCTTAGAAATAATATTCTAAATCATCAAGCCTTGTCATTCCTCACAAAACTTTCGAAAAACGTCGATCGTGACTCGGTTTTTTAGCACGTACTTCAAACTTCCCAGATTCGGGTTTCCGAAGAAGGGTTCGATTTGAAGAACTCTTTTACTGTTTTATGCACTCCGTTTCTTAGAAATAATATTCTAAATCATCAAGCCTTGTCATTCCTCACAAAACATTCGAAAAACGTCGATCGTGACTCGGTTTTTTAGCACGTACTTCAACTTCCCAGATTCGGGTTTCCGAAGAAGGGTTCGATTTGAAGAACACTTTTACTATTTTATGCACTCCGTTTCTTAGAAATAATATTCTAAATCATCAAGCCTTGTCATTCCTCACAAAACTTTCGAAAAACGTCGATCGTGACTCGGTTTTTTAGCACGTACTTCAAACTTCCCAGATTCGGGTTTCCGAAGAAGGGTTCGATTTGAAGAACTCTTTTACTGTTTTATGCACTCCGTTTCTTAGAAATAATATTCTAAATCATCAAGCCTTGTCATTCCTCACAAAACATTCGAAAAACGTCGATCGTGACTCGGTTTTTTAGCACGTACTTCAACTTCCCAGATTCGGGTTTCCGAAGAAGGGTTCGATTTGAAGAACACTTTTACTATTTTATGCACTCCGTTTCTTAGAAATAATATTCTAAATCATCAAGCCTTGTCATTCCTCACAAAACTTTCGAAAAACGTCGATCGTGACTCGGTTTTTTAGCACGTACTTCAAACTTCCCAGATTCGGGTTTCCGAAGAAGGGTTCGATTTGAAGAACTCTTTTACTGTTTTATGCACTCCGTTTCTTAGAAATAATATTCTAAATCATCAAGCCTTGTCATTCCTCACAAAACATTCGAAAAACGTCGATCGTGACTCGGTTTTTTAGCACGTACTTCAACTTCCCAGATTCGGGTTTCCGAAGAAGGGTTCGATTTGAAGAACACTTTTACTATTTTATGCACTCCGTTTCTTAGAAATAATATTCTAAATCATCAAGCCTTGTCATTCCTCACAAAACTTTCGAAAAACGTCGATCGTGACTCGGTTTTTTAGCACGTACTTCAAACTTCCCAGATTCGGGTTTCCGAAGAAGGGTTCGATTTGAAGAACTCTTTTACTGTTTTATGCACTCCGTTTCTTAGAAATAATATTCTAAATCATCAAGCCTAGTCATTCCTCACAAAACATTCGAAAAACGTCGATCGTGACTCGGTTTTTTAGCACGTACTACAACTTCCCAGATTCGGGTTTCCGAAGAAGGGTTCGATTTGAAGAACACTTTTACTATTTTATGCACTCCGTTTCTTAGAAATAATATTCTAAATCATCAAGCCTGGTCATTCCTCACAAAACTTTCGAAACACGTCGATCGTGACTCGGTTTTTTTAGCACGTACTTCAAACTTGACAGATTCGGGTTTCCGAAGTAGGGTTCGATTTGAAGAACTCTTTTACTGTTTTATGCACTCCGTTTCTTAGAAATAATATTCTAAATCATCAAGCCTTGTCATTCCTCACAAAACATTCGAAAAACGTCGATCGTGACTCGGTTTTTTAGCACGTACTTCAAACTTCTCAGATTCGGGTTTCCGAAGAAGGGTTCGATTTGAAGAACACTTTTACAATTTTATGCACTCCGTTTCTTAGAAATAATATTCTAAATCATCAAGCCTAGTCATTCCTCACAAAACATTCGAAAAACGTCGATCGTGACTCTGTTTTTTAGCACGTACTTCAACTTCCCAGATTCGGGTTTCCGAAGAAGGGTTCGATTTGAAGAACACTTTTACTATTTTATCCACTCCGTTTCTTAGAAATAATATTCTAAATCATCAAGCCTTGTCATTCCTCACAAAACTTTCGAAAAACGTCGATCGTGACTCGGTTTTTTTAGCACGTACTTCAAACTTGACAGATTCGGGTTTCCGAAGTAGGGTTCGACTTGAAGCACACTTTTACTATTTTATGCACTCCGTTTCTTAGCAATAATATTCTAAATCATCAAGTCTTATCATTCCTCACAAAACTTTCGAAAAACGTCGATCGTGACTTGGTTTTTTAGCACGTACTTCAACTTCCCAGATTCGGGTTTCCGAAGTAGGGTTCGACTTGAAGCACACTTTTACTATTTTATGCACTCCGTTTCTTAGCAATAATATTCTAAATCATCAAGTCTTATCATTCCTCACAAAACATTCGAAAAACGTCGATCGTGACTCGGTTTTTTTAGCACGTACTTCAAACTTCCCAGATTCGGGTTTCCGAAGAAGGGTTCGATTTGAAGAAAACTTTTACAATTTTATGCACTTCGTTTCTTAGAAATAATATTCTAAATCATCAAGCCTAGTCATTCCTCAGAAAACATTCGAAAAACGTCGATCGTGACTCGGTTTTTTAGCACGTACTTCAACTTCCCAGATTCGGGTTTCCGAAGAAGGGTTCGATTTGAAGAACACTTTTACTATTTTATGCACTCCGTTTCTTAGAAATAATATTCTAAATCATCAAGCCTTGTCATTCCTCACAAAACATTTGAAAAACGTCGATCGTGACTCGGTTTTTTTAGCACGTACTTCAAACTTCCCAGATTTGGGTTTCCGTAGAAGGGTTCGATTTGAAGAACACTTTTACTGTTTTATGCACTCCGTTTCTTAGAAATAATATTCTAAATCATCAAGGATTTGAAGAACACTTTTACTGTTTTATGCACTCCGTTTCTTAGAAATAATATTCTAAATCATCAAGTCTTGTCATTCCTCACAAAACATTCGAAAAACGTCGATCGTGACTCGGTTTTTTAGCACGTACTTCAAACTTCCCAGATTCGGGTTTCCGAAGAAGGGTTCGATTTGAAGACCACTTTTACAATTTTATGCACTTCGTTTCTTAGAAATAATATTCTAAATCATCAAGCCTTGTCATTCCTCACAAAACATTCGAAAAACGTCGATCGTGACTCGGTTTTTTAGCACGTACTTCAAACTTCCCAGATTCGGGTTTCCGAAGA
>NW_019272758.1:0-12245 GCF_002738345.1 Cucurbita maxima
ATTAGGGCTTCGATTTTAAGCACTCTTTTATTATTTTTCCACACTCCGTCTCTCTGACATTCTATTCTAAATCATCAAGACTAAACATTCCGCACAAAAGTTTCGATTAACGTCAACCGTGACGCGGTTTTTTTCGAACGTACTTCTAACGTCCAAGGTTCGGGAATCGATTTGAAGCACTCTTTTTCTGATTTATGCTGTACGTTTCTTCAAAATTCTATTCTAAATCAATATGCCAGATCACTCCCAAAAGGAATTTAGAAAAACGCCGACCGCTACTCAGTTTTTTTAGCAGGTGGTTAAAATGTCCTGGATTAGGGTTCACGAATTAGGGCTTCGATTTTAAGCACTCTTTTACTAGTTTTCCACACACTTTTTCTTCGACATTCGATTTTAAATCATCAAAACTAAACATTCCCCACAAAACTTTCAAGAAACGTCGACCGTGAAGCGGTTTTTTTAACAAGTACTTCTAACGTCCAAGGATAGCGGAATCGATTTGAAGCACTATGTTACTGTTTTATGCACTCCGTTTCTTCCAAATTCTATTCTAAATCATTATTCCAGATCACTCCCAACAGGATTTTCGAAAAAGGCCGACCGCTACTCAGTTTTTTTAGCAGGTGGTTAAAACGTCCTGGATTAGGGTTCACAAATTAGGGCTTCGATTTTAAGCACTCTTTTATTATTTTTCAACACTCCGTGTCTTCGACATTCTATTCGAAGTCATCAGGACTAAACATTCCGCACAAAAGTTTCGAGTAACGTCAACCGTGACACGGTTTTTTTCGAACGTACTTCTAACGTCCAAGGTACGGGAATCGATTTGAACCACTCTTTTACTTATTTATGCACTACGTTTCTTCCAAATTCTATTCTAAATCATTATTCCAGATCACTCTTAACAGGAATTTCGTAAAAGGCCGACCGCTACTCAGTTTTTTTAGCAGGTGGTTAAAACGTCCTGGATTAGGGTTCTCAAATTAGGGCTTCGATTTTAAGCACTCTTTTATTATTTTTCCAAACTTCGTCTCTTCGACATTCTATTCTAAATCATCAAGACTAAACATTCCCCACAAAACTTTCAAGAAACATCGACCGTGACGCGGTTTTTTTAACAAGTACTTCTAACGTCCAAGGTTAGGGAATCGATTTGAAGCACTCTTTTACTGATTTATGCACTACGTTTCTTCAAAATTCTATTCTAAATCAATATGCCAGATCACTCCCAAAAGGAATTTCGAAAAACGCCGACCGCTACTTAGTTTTTTTAGCAGGTGGTTAAAATGTCCTGGATTAGGGTTCACGAATTAGGGCTTCGATTTTAAGCACTCTTTTACTAGTTTTCCACACACTTTTTCTTCGACATTCTATTTTAAATCATCATGACTAAACACTCCCCACAAAACTTTCAAGAAACGTCTACCGTGAAGTGGTTTTTTTAACAAGTACTTCAAACGTCCAAGGATAGGGGAATCGATTTGAAGCACTCTGTTACTGTTTTATGCACTCCGTTTCTTCCAAATTCTATTCTAAATCATTATTCCAGATCACTCCCAACAGGAATTTCGAAAAAGGCCGACCGCTACTCAGTTTTTTTAGCAGGTGGTTAAAACGTCCTGGATTAGGGTTCACAAATTAGGGCTTCGATTTTAAGCACTCTTTTATTATTTTTCCACACTCCGTGTCTTCGACATTCTATTCGAAATCATCAAGACTAAACATTCCCCACAAAAGTTTCGAGTAACGTCAACCGTGATGCGGTTTCTTTACAACGTACTTCTAACGTCCAAGGTACGGGAATCGATTTGAAGCACTCTTTTACTGATTTATGCACTACGTTTCTTCAAAATTCTATTCTAAATCAATATGCCAGATCACTCCCAAAAGGAATTTCGAAAAACGCCGACCGCTACTCAGTTTTTTTAGCAGGTGGTTAAAATGTCCTGGATTAGGGTTCACGAATTAGGGCTTCGATTTTAAGCACTCTTTTACTAGTTTTCCACACACTTTTTCTTCGACATTCTATTTTAAATCATCAAGACTAAACATTCCCCACAAAACTTTCAAGAAACGTCGACCGTGAAGCGGTTTTTTTAACAAGTACTTCTAACGTCCAAGGATAGGGGAATCGATTTGAAGCACTCTGTTACTGTTTTATGCACTCCGTTTCTTCCAAATTCTATTCTAAATCATTATTCCAGATCACTCCCAACAGGAATTTCAAAAAAGGCCGACCGCTACTCTGTTTTTTTAGCAGGTGGTTAAAACGTCCTGGATTAGGGTTCACAAATTAGGGCTTCGATTTTAAGCACTCTTTTATTATTTTTCCACACTCCGTGTCTTCGACATTCTATTCGAAGTCATCAGGACTAAACATTCCGCACAAAAGTTTCGAGTAACGTCAACCCTGACACGGTTTTTTTCGAACGTAATTCTAACGTCCAAGGTACGGGAATCGATTTGAACCACTCTTTTACTTATTTATGCACTACGTTTCTTCCAAATTCTATTCTAAATCATTATGCCAGATCACTCCCAAAAGGAATTTCGAAAAACGCCGACCGCTACTTAGTTTTTTTAGCAGGTGGTTAAAATGTCCTGGATTAGGGTTCACGAATTAGGGCTTCGATTTTAAGCACTCTTTTACTAGTTTTCCACACACTTTTTCTTCGACATTCTATTTTAAATCATCAAGACTAAACATTCCCCACAAAACTTTCAAGAAACGTCGACCGTGAAGCGGTTTTTTTAACAAGTACTTCTAACGTCCAAGGATAGGGGAATCGATTTGAAGCACTCTGTTACTGTTTTATGCACTCCGTTTCTTCCAAATTCTATTCTAAATCATTATTCCAGATCACTCTCAATAGGAATTTCGAAAAAGGGCGACCGCTACTCAGTTTTTTTAGCAGGTGGTTAAAACGTCCTGGATTAGGGTTCACAAATTAGGGCTTCGATTTTAAGCAATCTTTTATTATTTTTCCACACTCCGTGTCTTCGACATTCTATTCGAAGTCATCAGGACTAAACATTCCGCACAAAAGTTTCGAGTAACGTCAACCGTGACGCGGTTTTTTTCGAACGTACTTCTAACGTCCAAGGTACGGGAATCGATTTGAACCACTCTTTTACTTATTTATGCACTACGTTTCTTCCAAATTCTATTCTAATTCAATATGCCAGATCACTCCCAAAAGGAATTTCGAAAAACGCCGACCGCTTCTCAGTTTTTTTAGCAGGTGGTTAAAATGTCCTGGATTAGGGTTCACGAATTAGGGCTTCGATTTTAAGCACTCTTTTACTAGTTTTCCACACACTTTTTCTTCGACATTCTATTTTAAATCATCAAGACTAAACATTCCCCACAAAACTTTCAAGAAACGTCTACCATGAAGCGGTTTTTTTAACAAGTACTTCAAACGTCCAAGGATAGGGGAATCTATTTGAAGCACTCTTTTACTGTTTTATGCACTCCGTTTCTTCCAAATTCTATTCTAAATCATTATTCCAGATCACTCCCAACAGGAATTTCGAAAAAGGCCGACCGCTACTCAGTTTTTTTAGCAGGTGGTTAAAATGTCCTGGATTAGGGTTCACGAACTAGGGCTTCGATTTTAAGCACTCTTTTACTAGTTTTCCACACACTTTTTCTTCGACATTCTATTTTAAATCATCAAGACTAAACATTCCCCACAAAACTTTCAAGAAACGTCGACCGTGAAGCGGTTTTTTTAACAAGTACTTCTAACGTCCAAGGATAGGGGAATCGATTTGAAGCACTCTGTTACTGTTTTATGCACTCTGTTTCTTCCAAATTCTATTCTAAATCATTATGCCAGATCACTCCCAAAAGGAATTTCGAAAAACGCCGACCGCTACTCAGTTTTTTTAGCAGGTGGTTAAAATGTCCTGGATTAGGGTTCACGAACTAGGGCTTCGATTTTAAGCACTCTTTTACTAGTTTTCCACACACTTTTTCTTCGACATTCTATTTTAAATCATCAAGACTAAACATTCCCCACAAAACTTTCAAGAAACGTCGACCGTGAAGCGGTTTTTTTAACAAGTACTTCTAACGTCCAAGGTTAGGGAATCGATTTGAAGCACTCTTTTACTGTTTTATGCACTCCGTTTCTTCCAAATTCTATTCTAAATCATTATTCCAGATCACTCCCAACAGGAATTTCGAAAAAGGCCGACCGCTACTCAGTTTTTTTAGCAGGTGGTTAAAATGTCCTGGATTAGGGTTCACAAATTAAGGTTCGATTTTAAGCACTCTTTCATTATTTTTCCAAACTCCGTCTCTTCGACATTCTATTGTAAATCATCAAGACTAAACATTCCGCACAAAAGTTTCGAGTAACGTCAACCGTGACGCGATCTTTTTAAAACGTACTTCTAACGTCCAAGGTTCGGGAATCGATTTGAAGCACTCTTTTACTGATTTATGCACTACGTTTCTTCCCAATTCCATTATAAATCATTATGCCAGATCACTCCCAAAAGGAATTTCGAAAAACGCCGACCGCTACTCAGTTTTTTTATCACGTGGTTCAAACTTCCTGGATTAGGGTTCACAAATTAGGGTTTCGATTTTAAGTACTATTTTTCTACACTCCGTTTCTTTGACATTCTATTCTAAATCATCAAGACTAAACTAAACATTCCCAACAAAAGTTTCGAGAAACGTCGACCGTGACACAGTTTTTTTAGCACGTACTTCAAAGTAACCAGGTTAGGGAATCGATTTAAAGCACTCTTTTACTGTTTTATGCACTCCATTTCTTCAAAATTCTATTCTAAATCATTATTCCCGATCACTCCGAGCAGGAATTTCGAAAAACGCCGACCGCTACTCAGTTTTTTTATCACGTGGTTCAAACTTCCTGGATTAGGGTTCACAAATTAGGGTTTCGATTTTAAGTACTATTTTTCTACACTCCGTTTCTTTGACATTCTATTCTAAATCATCAAGACTAAACTAAACATTCCCAACAAAAGTTTCGAGAAACGTCGACCGTGACACAGTTTTTTTAGCACGTACTTCAAAGTAACCAGGTTAGGGAATCGATTTAAAGCACTCTTTTACTGTTTTATGCACTCCATTTCTTCAAAATTCTATTCTAAATCATTATTCCCGATCACTCCGAGCAGGAATTTCGAAAAACGCCGACCGCTACTCAGTTTTTTTATCACGTGGTTCAAACTTCCTGGATTAGGGTTCACAAATTAGGGTTTCGATTTTAAGTACTATTTTTCTACACTCCGTTTCTTTGACATTCTATTCTAAATCATCAAGACTAAACTAAACATTCCCAACAAAAGTTTCGAGAAACGTCGACCGTGACACAGTTTTTTTAGCACGTACTTCAAAGTAACCAGGTTAGGGAATCGATTTAAAGCACTCTTTTACTGTTTTATGCACTCCATTTCTTCAAAATTCTATTCTAAATCATTATTCCCGATCACTCCGAGCAGGAATTTCGAAAAACGCCGACCGCTACTCAGTTTTTTTATCACGTGGTTCAAACTTCCTGGATTAGGGTTCACAAATTAGGGTTTCGATTTTAAGTACTATTTTTCTACACTCCGTTTCTTTGACATTCTATTCTAAATCATCAAGACTAAACTAAACATTCCCAACAAAAGTTTCGAGAAACGTCGACCGTGACACAGTTTTTTTAGCACGTACTTCAAAGTAACCAGGTTAGGGAATCGATTTAAAGCACTCTTTTACTGTTTTATGCACTCCATTTCTTCAAAATTCTATTCTAAATCATTATTCCCGATCACTCCGAGCAGGAATTTCGAAAAACGCCGACCGCTACTCAGTTTTTTTATCACGTGGTTCAAACTTCCTGGATTAGGGTTCACAAATTAGGGTTTCGATTTTAAGTACTATTTTTCTACACTCCGTTTCTTTGACATTCTATTCTAAATCATCAAGACTAAACTAAACATTCCCAACAAAAGTTTCGAGAAACGTCGACCGTGACACAGTTTTTTTAGCACGTACTTCAAAGTAACCAGGTTAGGGAATCGATTTAAAGCACTCTTTTACTGTTTTATGCACTCCATTTCTTCAAAATTCTATTCTAAATCATTATTCCCGATCACTCCGAGCAGGAATTTCGAAAAACGCCGACCGCTACTCAGTTTTTTTATCACGTGGTTCAAACTTCCTGGATTAGGGTTCACAAATTAGGGTTTCGATTTTAAGTACTATTTTTCTACACTCCGTTTCTTTGACATTCTATTCTAAATCATCAAGACTAAACTAAACATTCCCAACAAAAGTTTCGAGAAACGTCGACCGTGACACAGTTTTTTTAGCACGTACTTCAAAGTAACCAGGTTAGGGAATCGATTTAAAGCACTCTTTTACTGTTTTATGCACTCCATTTCTTCAAAATTCTATTCTAAATCATTATTCCCGATCACTCCGAGCAGGAATTTCGAAAAACGCCGACCGCTACTCAGTTTTTTTATCACGTGGTTCAAACTTCCTGGATTAGGGTTCACAAATTAGGGTTTCGATTTTAAGTACTATTTTTCTACACTCCGTTTCTTTGACATTCTATTCTAAATCATCAAGACTAAACTAAACATTCCCAACAAAAGTTTCGAGAAACGTCGACCGTGACACAGTTTTTTTAGCACGTACTTCTAACTAACCAGGTTAGGGAATCGATTTAAAGCACTCTTTTACTGTTTTATGCACTCCATTTCTTCAAAATTCTATTCTAAATCATTATTCCCGATCACTCCCAACAGGAATTTCGAAAAACGCCGACCGCTACTCAGTTTTTTTAGCAGGTGGTTAAAACGTCCTGGATTAGGGTTCACAAATTACGGCTTCGATTTTAAGCACTCTTTTATTATTTTTCCACACTCCGTCTCTTCGACATTCTATTCTAAATCATCAAGACTAAACATTCCGCACAAAAGTTTCGAGTAACGTCAACCGTGACGCGGTTTTTTTAGAACGTACTTCTAACGTCCAAGGTTCGGGAATCGATTTGAAGCACTCTTTTACTGATTTATGCACTACGTTTCTTCAAAATTCTATTCTAAATCAATATGCCAGATCACTCCCAAAAGGAATTTCGAAAAACGCCGACCGCTACTCAGTTTTTTTAGCAGGTGGTTAAAATGTCCTGGATTAGGGTTCACGAATTAGGGCTTCGATTTTAAGCACTCTTTTACTAATTTTCCACACACTTTTTCTTCGACATTCTATTTTAAATCATCAAGACTAAACATTCCCCACAAAACTTTCAAGAAACGTCGACCGTGAAGCGGTTTTTTTAACAAGTACTTCAAACGTCCAAGGATAGGGGAATCGATTTGAAGCACTCTGTTACTGTTTTATGCACTCCGTTTCTTCCAAATTCTATTCTAAATCATTATGCTCGATCACTCCCAACAGGAATTTCGAAAAAGGCCGACCGCTACTCAGTTTTTTTAGCAGGGGGTTAAAACGTCCTGGATTAGGGTTCACGAATTAAGGCTTCGATTTTAAGCACTCTTTTATTATTTTTCCACACTCCGTGTCTTCGACATTCTATTCGAAGTCATCAGGACTAAACATTCCGCACAAAAGTTTCGAGTAACGTCAACCGTGACACGGTTTTTTTCGAACGTACTTCTAACGTCCAAGGTACGGGAATCGATTTGAACCACTCTTTTACTTATTTATGCACTACGTTTCTTCCAAATTCTATTCTAAATCATTATTCCAGATCACTCCCAATAGGAATTTCGTAAAAGGCCGACCGCTACTCAGTTTTTTTAGCAGGTGGTTAAAACGTCCTGGATTAGGGTTCACAAATTAGGGCTTCGATTTTAAGCACTCTTTTATTATTTTTCCAAACTTCGTCTCTTCGACATTCTATTCTAAATCATCAAGACTAAACATTCCCCACAAAACTTTCAAGAAACATCGACCGTGACGCGGTTTTTTTAACAAGTACTTCTAACGTCCAAGGTTAGGGAATCGATTTGAAGCACTCTTTTACTGTTTTATGAACTCCGTTTCTTCCAAATTCTATTCTAAATCATTATTCCAGATCACTCCCAACAGGAATTTCGAAAAAGGCCGACCGCTACTCAGTTTTTTTAGCAGGTGGTTAAAATGTCCTGGATTAGGGTTCACGAATTAGGGCTTCGATTTTAAGCACTCTTTTATTATTTTTCCACACTCCGTCTCTTCGACATTCTATTGTAAATCATCAAGACTAAACATTCCGCACAAAAGTTTCGAGTAACGTCAACCGTGACGCGATCTTTTTAAAACGTACTTCTAACGTCCAAGGATAGGGGAATCGATTTGAAGCACTCTGTTACTGTTTTATGCACTCCGTTTCTTCCAAATTCTATTCTAAATCATTATGCCAGATCACTCCCAGAAGGAATCTCGAAAAACGCCGACCGCTACTCAGTTTTTTTAGCAGGTGGTTAAAATGTCCTGGATTAGGGTTCACGAATTAAGGCTTCGATTTTAAGCACTCTTTTACTAGTTTTCCACACACTTTTTCTTCGACATTCTATTTTAAATCATCAAGACTAAACATTCCCCACAAAACTTTCAAGAAACGTCGACCGTGAAGCGGTTTTTTTAACAAGTACTTCTAACGTCCAAGGATAGGGGAATCGATTTGAAGCACTCTGTTACTGTTTTATGCACTCCGTTTCTTCCAAATTCTATTTTAAATCATTATTCCAGATCACTCTCAATAGGAATTTCGAAAAAGGGCGACCGCTACTCAGTTTTTTTAGCAGGTGGTTAAAACGTCCTGGATTAGGGTTCACAAATTAGGGCTTCGATTTTAAGCACTCTTTTATTATTTTTCCACACTCCGTGTCTTCGACATTCTATTCGAAATCATCAAGACTAAACATTCCCCACAAAAGTTTCGAGTAACGTCAACCGTGATGCGGTTTCTTTACAACGTACTTCTAACGTCCAAGGTACGGGAATCGATTTGAAGCACTCTTTTACTGATTTATGCACTACGTTTCTTCAAAATTCTATTCTAAATCAATATGCCAGATCACTCCCAAAAGGAATTTCGAAAAACGCCGACCGCTACTCAGTTTTTTTAGCAGGTGGTTAAAATGTCCTGGATTAGGGTTCACGAATTAGGGCTTCGATTTTAAGCACTCTTTTACTAGTTTTCCACACACTTTTTCTTCGACATTCTATTTTAAATCATCAAGACTAAACATTCCCCACAAAACTTTCAAGAAACGTCGACCGTGAAGCGGTTTTTTTAACAAGTACTTCTAACGTCCAAGGATAGGGGAATCGATTTGAAGCACTCTGTTACTGTTTTATGCACTCCGTTTCTTCCAAATTCTATTCTAAATCATTATGCTCGATCACTCCCAACAGGAATTTCGAAAAACGCCGACCGCTACTCAGTTTTTTTAGCAGGTGGTTAAAACGTCCTGGATTAGGGTTCACAAATTAGGGCTTCGATTTTAAGCACTCTTTTATTTTTTTTCCACACTCCGTGTCTTCGACATTCTATTCGAAGTCATCAGGACTAAACATTCCGCACAAAAGTTTCGAGTAACGTCAACCGTGACACGGTTTTTTTCGAACGTACTTCTAACGTCCAAGGTACGGGAATCGATTTAAACCACTCTTTTACTTATTTATGCACTACGTTTCTTCAAAATTCTATTCTAAATCAATATGCCAGATCACTCCCAAAAGGAATTTCGAAAAACGCCGACCGCTTCTCAGTTTTTTTAGCAGGTGGTTAAAATGTCCTGGATTAGGGTTCACGAATTAGGGCTTCGATTTTAAGCACTCTTTTACTAGTTTTCCACACACTTTTTCTTCGACATTCTATTTTAAATCATCAAGACTAAACACTCCCCACAAAACTTTCAAGAAACGTCTACCGTGAAGCGGTTTTTTTAACAAGTACTTCAAACGTCCAAGGATAGGGGAATCGATTTGAAGCACTCTTTTACTGTTTTATGCACTCCGTTTCTTCCAAATTCTATTCTAAATCATCCAGACTAAACATTCCGCACAAAAGTTTCGAGTAACGTCAACCGTGACGCGGTCTTTTTAGAACGTACTTCTAACGTCCAAGGATAGGGGAATCGATTTGAAGCACTCTGTTACTGTTTTATGCACTCCGTGTCTTCCAAATTCTATTCTAAATCATCCAGACTAAACATTCCGCACAAAAGTTTCGAGTAACGTCAACCGTGACGCGGTCTTTTTAGAACGTACTTCTAACGTCCAAGGATAGGGGAATCGATTTGAAGCACTCTGTTACTGTTTTATGCACTCCGTGTCTTCCAAATTCTATTCTAAATCATCCAGACTAAACATTCCGCACAAAAGTTTCGAGTAACGTCAACCGTGACGCGGTCTTTTTAGAACGTACTTCTAACGTCCAAGGATAGGGGAATCGATTTGAAGCACTCTGTTACTGTTTTATGCACTCCGTGTCTTCCAAATTCTATTCTAAATCATCCAGACTAAACATTCCGCACAAAAGTTTCGAGTAACGTCAACCGTGACGCGGTCTTTTTAGAACGTACTTCTAACGTCCAAGGATAGGGGAATCGATTTGAAGCACTCTGTTACTGTTTTATGCACTCCGTGTCTTCCAAATTCTATTCTAAATCATCCAGACTAAACATTCCGCACAAAAGTTTCGAGTAACGTCAACCGTGACGCGGTCTTTTTAGAACGTACTTCTAACGTCCAAGGATAGGGGAATCGATTTGAAGCACTCTGTTACTGTTTTATGCACTCCGTGTCTTCCAAATTCTATTCTAAATCATCCAGACTAAACATTCCGCACAAAAGTTTCGAGTAACGTCAACCGTGACGCGGTCTTTTTAGAACGTACTTCTAACGTCCAAGGATAGGGGAATCGATTTGAAGCACTCTGTTACTGTTTTATGCACTCCGTGTCTTCCAAATTCTATTCTAAATCATCCAGACTAAACATTCCGCACAAAAGTTTCGAGTAACGTCAACCGTGACGCGGTCTTTTTAGAACGTACTTCTAACGTCCAAGGATAGGGGAATCGATTTGAAGCACTCTGTTACTGTTTTATGCACTCCGTGTCTTCCAAATTCTATTCTAAATCATCCAGACTAAACATTCCGCACAAAAGTTTCGAGTAACGTCAACCGTGACGCGGTCTTTTTAGAACGTACTTCTAACGTCCAAGGATAGGGGAATCGATTTGAAGCACTCTGTTACTGTTTTATGCACTCCGTGTCTTCCAAATTCTATTCTAAATCATCCAGACTAAACATTCCGCACAAAAGTTTCGAGTAACGTCAACCGTGACGCGGTCTTTTTAGAACGTACTTCTAACGTCCAAGGATAGGGGAATCGATTTGAAGCACTCTGTTACTGTTTTATGCACTCCGTGTCTTCCAAATTCTATTCTAAATCATCCAGACTAAACATTCCGCACAAAAGTTTCGAGTAACGTCAACCGTGACGCGGTCTTTTTAGAACGTACTTCTAACGTCCAAGGATAGGGGAATCGATTTGAAGCACTCTGTTACTGTTTTATGCACTCCGTGTCTTCCAAATTCTATTCTAAATCATCCAGACTAAACATTCCGCACAAAAGTTTCGAGTAACGTCAACCGTGACGCGGTCTTTTTAGAACGTACTTCTAACGTCCAAGGATAGGGGAATCGATTTGAAGCACTCTGTTACTGTTTTATGCACTCCGTGTCTTCCAAATTCTATTCTAAATCATCCAGACTAAACATTCCGCACAAAAGTTTCGAGTAACGTCAACCGTGACGCGGTCTTTTTAGAACGTACTTCTAACGTCCAAGGATAGGGGAATCGATTTGAAGCACTCTGTTACTGTTTTATGCACTCCGTGTCTTCCAAATTCTATTCTAAATCATCCAGACTAAACATTCCGCACAAAAGTTTCGAGTAACGTCAACCGTGACGCGGTCTTTTTAGAACGTACTTCTAACGTCCAAGGTACGGGAATCGATTTGAACCACTCTTTTACTTATTTATGCACTACGTTTCTTCCAAATTCTATTCTAAATCAATATGCCAGATCACTCCCAAAAGGAATTTCGAAAAACGCCGACCGCTTATCAGTTTTTTTAGCAGGTGGTTAAAATGTCCTGGATTAGGGTTCACGAATTAGGGCTTCGATTTTAAGCACTCTTTTACTAGTTTTCCACACACTTTTTCTTCGACATTCTATTTTAAATCATCAAG
>NW_019272759.1:0-869 GCF_002738345.1 Cucurbita maxima
CACGGTCGACGTTTCTCGAAACTTTTGTTGGGAATGTTTAGTTTAGTCTTGATGATTTAGAATAGAATCTCAAAGAAACGGAGTGTAGAAAAATAGTACTTAAAATCGAAAACCTAATTTGTGAACCGTAATCCAGGAAGTTTGAACCACGTGATAAAAAAACTGAGTAGCGGTCGGCGTTTTTCGAAATTCCTACTCGGAGTAATCGGGAATAATGATTTAGAATAGAATTTTGAAGAAATGGAGTGCATAAAACAGTAAAAGAGTGCTTTAAATCGATTCCCTAACCTGGTTACTTTGAAGTACGTGCTAAAAAAACTGTGTCACGGTCGACGTTTCTCGAAACTTTTGTTGGGAATGTTTAGTTTAGTCTTGATGATTTAGAATAGAATTTTGAAGAAATGGAGTGCATAAAACAGTAAAAGAGTGCTTTAAATCGATTCCCTAACCTGGTTACTTTGAAGTACGTGCTAAAAAAACTGTGTCACGGTCTTCGTTTCTCGAAACTTTTGTTGGGAATGTTTAGTTTAGTCTTGATGATTTAGAATAGAATGTCAAAGAAACGGAGTGTAGAAAAATAGTACTTAAAATCGAAACCCTAATTTGTGAACCCTAATCGAGGAAGTTTGAACCACGTGATAAAAAAACTGAGTAGCGGTCGGCGTTTTTCGAAATTCCTGCTCGGAGTGATCGGGAATAATGATTTAGAATAGAATTTTGAAGAAATGGAGTGCATAAAAAGGTAAAAGAGTGCTTTAAATCGATTCCGTAACCTGGTTAGTTAGAAGTACGTGCTAAAAAAACTGTGTCACGGTCTTCGTTTCTCGAAACTTTTGTTGGGAATGTTTAGTTTAGTCTTGATGATTTAG
>NW_019272759.1:993-1440 GCF_002738345.1 Cucurbita maxima
TAATACTTAAAATCGAAACCCTAATTTCTGAACCCTAATCATGGAAGTTTGAACCACGTGATAAAAAAACTGAGTAGCGGTCGGCGTTTTTCGAAATTGCTGCTCGGAGTGATCGGGAATAATAATTTAGAATAGAATTTTGAAGAAATGGAGTGCATAAAACAGTAAAAGAGTGCTTTAAATCGATTCCCTAACCTGGTTAGTTAGAAGTACGTGCTAAAAAAACTGTGTCACGGTCTTCGTTTCTCGAAACTTTTGTTGGGAATGTTTAGTTTAGTCTTGATGATTTAGAATAGAATGTCAAAGAAACGGAGTGTAGAAAAAATAGTACTTAAAATTGAAACCCTAATTTCTGAACCCTAATCATGGAAGTTTGAACCACGTGATAAAAAAACTGAGTAGCGGTCGGCGTTTTTCGAAATTCCTGCTCGGAGTGATCGGGAATAA
>NW_019272759.1:1823-2426 GCF_002738345.1 Cucurbita maxima
GATCGGGAATAATGATTTAGAATAGAATTTTGAAGAAATGATGTGCATAAAACAGTAAAAGAGTGCTTTAAATCGATTCCCTAACCTGGTTAGTTAGAAGTACGTGCTAAAAAAACCGTGTCACGGCAAACGTTTCTCGAAACTTTTGTTAGGAATGTTTAGTTTAGTCTTGATGATTTAGAATAGAATGTCAAAGAAACGTAGTGTAGAAAAATAGTACTTAAAATCGAAACCCTGATTTCTGAACCCTAATCANAGTGATCGGGAATAATGATTTAGAATAGAATTTTGAAGAAATGATGTGCATAAAACAGTAAAAGAGTGCTTTAAATCGATTCCCTAACCTGGTTAGTTAGAAGTACGTGCTAAAAAAACCGTGTCACAGCCAACGTTTCTCGAAACTTTTGTTAGGAATGTTTAGTTTAGTCTTGATGATTTAGAATAGAATGTCAAAGAAACGTAGTGTAGAAAAATACTACTTAAAATCGAAACCCTGATTTCTGAACCCTAATCATGGAAGTTTGAACCACGTGATAAAAAAACTGAGTAGCGGTCGGCGTTTTTCGAAATTCCTGCTCGGAGTGATCGGGAATAATGATTTAG
>NW_019272759.1:2530-4301 GCF_002738345.1 Cucurbita maxima
AAACTTTTGTTGGGAATGTTTAGTTTAGTCTTGATGATTTAGAATAGAATGTCAAAGAAACGGAGTGTAGAAAAATAGTACTTAAAATCGAAACCCGAATTTCTGAACCCTAATCCAGGAAGTTTGAACCACGTGATAAAAAAACTGAGTAGCGGTTGGCGTTTTTCGAAATTCCTGCTCGGAGTGATCGGGAATAATGATTTAGAATAGAATTTTGAAGAAATGGAGTGCATAAAACAGTAAAAGAGTGCTTTAAATCGATTCCCTAACCTGGTTACTTTGAAGTACGTGCTAAAAAAACCGTGTCACGGTCGACGTTTCTCGAAACTTTTGTTGGGAATGTTTAGTTTAGTCTTGATGATTTAGAATAGAATGTCAAAGAAACGGAGTGTAGAAAAATAGTACTTAAAATCGAAACCCTAATTTCTGAAACCTAATCATGGAAGTTTGAACCACGTGATAAAAAAACTCAGTAGCGGTCGGCGTTTTTCGAAATTCCTGCTCGGAGTGATCGGGAATAATGATTTAGAATAGAATTTTGAAGAAATGGAGTGCATAAAACAGTAAANAACGGAGTGTAGAAAAATAGTACTTAAAATCGAAACCCTAATTTGTGAACCCTAATCCAGGAAGTTTGAACCACGTGTTAAAAAAACTGAGTAGCGGTCGGCGTTTTTCGAAATTCCTGCTCGGAGTTGTCGGGAATAATGATTTAGAATAGAATTTTGAAGAAATGGAGTGCATAAAACAGTAAAAGAGTGCTTTAAATCGATTCCCTAACCTGGTTAGTTAGAAGTACGTGCTAAAAAAACTGTGTCACGGTCGACGTTTCTCGAAACTTTTGTTGGGAATGTTTAGTTTAGTCTTGATGATTTAGAATAGAATGTCAAAGAAACGGAGTGTAGAAAAATAGTACTTAAAATCGAAACCTTAATTTGTGAACCCTAATCTAGGAAGTTTGAACCACGTGATAAAAAACTGAGTAGCGGTAGGCGCTTTTCAAAATTCCTGCTCGGAGTGATCGGGAATAATGATTTAGAATAGAATTTTGAAGAAATGGAGTGCATAAAACAGTAAAAGAGTGCTTTAAATCGATTCCCTAACCTGGTTAGTTAGAAGTACGTGCTAAAAAAACCGTGTCACGGTCGACGTTTCTCGAAACTTTTGTTGGGAATGTTTAGTTTAGTCTTGATGATTTAGAATAGAATGTCAAAGAAACGTAGTGTAGAAAAATAATACTTAAAATCGAAACCCTAATTTCTGAACCCTAATCATGGAAGTTTGAACCACGTGATAAAAAAACTGAGTAGCGGTCGGCGTTTTTCGAAATTGCTGCTCGGAGTGATCGGGAATAATAATTTAGAATAGAATTTTGAAGAAATGGAGTGCATAAAACAGTAAAAGAGTGCTTTAAATCGATTCCCTAACCTGGTTAGTTAGAAGTACGTGCTAAAAAAACTGTGTCACGGTCTTCGTTTCTCGAAACTTTTGTTGGGAATGTTTAGTTTAGTCTTGATGATTTAGAATAGAATGTCAAAGAAACGGAGTGTAGAAAAATAGTACTTAAAATCGAAACCCTAATTTGTGAACCCTAATCCAGGAAGTTTGAACCACGTGTTAAAAAAACTGAGTAGCGGTCGGCGTTTTTTCGAAATTCCTGCTCGGTGTGATCGGGAATAATGATTTAGAATAGAATTTTGAAGAAATGGAGTGCATAAAACAGTAAAAGAGTGCTTTAAATCGATTCCCTAACCTGGTTAGTTAGAAGTAC
>NW_019272759.1:8444-8953 GCF_002738345.1 Cucurbita maxima
AGAAACGGAGTGTAGAAAAATAGTACTTAAAATCGAAACCCTAATTTGTGAACCCTAATCCAGGAAGTTTGAACCACGTGTTAAAAAAACTGAGTAGCGGTCGGCGTTTTTCGAAATTCCTGCTCGGGAATAATGATTTAGAATAGAATTTTGAAGAAATGGAGTGCATAAAACAGTAAAAGAATGCTTTAAATCGATTCCCTAACCTGGTTAGTTAGAAGTACGTGCTAAAAAAACCGTGTCACGGTCGNNNNTCTCGAAACTTTTGTTGGGAATGTTTAGTTTAGTCTTGATGATTTAGAATAGAATGTCAAAGAAACAGAGTGTAGAAAAATAGTACTTAAAATCAAAACCCTAATTTGTGAACCCTAATCCAGGATGCTTGAACCACGTGATAAAAAAACTGAGTAGCGGTCGGCGTTTTTCGAAATTCCTGCTCGGAGTGATCGGAAATAATGATTTAGAATAGAATTTTGAAGAAATGGAGTGCATAAAAAAGTAAAAGAGTG
>NW_019272759.1:9087-12230 GCF_002738345.1 Cucurbita maxima
AACCCTAATTTCTGAACCCTAATCCAGGAAGTTTGAACCACGTGATAAAAAAACTGAGTAGCGGTCGGCGTTTTTCGAAATTCCTGCTCAGAGTGATCGGGAATAATGATTTAGAATAGAATTTTGATGAAATGGAGTGCATAAAACAGTAAAAGAGTGCTTTAAATCGATTCCCTAACCTGGTTAGTTAGAAGTACGTGCTAAAAAAACCGTGTCANTCGGAGTGATCGGGAATAATGATTTAGAATAGAATTTTGAAGAAATGGAGTGCATAAAACAGTAAAAGAGTGCTTTAAATCGATTCCCTAACCTGGTTAGTTAGAAGTACGTGCTAAAAAAACCGTGTCACGGTCGACGTTTCTCGAAACTTTTGTTGGGAATGTTTAGTTTAGTCTTGTGATTTAGAATAGAATGTCAAAGAAACGTAGTGTAGAAAAATAGTACTTAAAAACGAAACCCTAATCATGGAAGTTTGAACCACGTGATAAAAAAACTGAGTAGCGGTCGGCGTTTTTCGAAATTCCTGCTCGGAGTGATCGGGAATAATGATTTAGAATAGAATTTTGAAGAAATGGAGTGCATAAAACAGTAAAAGAGTGCTTTAAATCGATTCCCTAACCTGGTTACTTTGAAGTACGTGCTAAAAAACTGTGTCACGGTCGACGTTTCTCGAAACTTTTGTTGGGAATGTTTAGTTTAGTCTTGATGATTTAGAATAGAATCTCAAAGAAACGGAGTGTAGAAAAATAGTACTTAAAATCGAAACCCTAATTTGTGAATCCTAATCCAGGAAGTTTGAACCACGTGATAAAAAAACTGAGTAGCGGTCGGCGTTTTTCGAAATTCCTGCNTGTTTAGTTTAGTCTTGATGATTTAGAATAGATCGTCAAAGAAACGGAGTGTAGAAAAATAGTACTTAAAATCGAAACCCTAATTTGTGAACCCTAATCCAGGAAGTTTGAACCACGTGATAAAAAAGCTGAGTAGCGGTCGGCGTTTTTCGAAATTTCTGCTCGGAGTGATCGGGAATAATGATTTAGAATAGAGTTTTGAAGAAATGGAGTGCATAAAACAGTAAAAGAGNTGTTTAGTTTAGTCTTGATGATTTAGAATAGAATGTCAAAGAAACGGAGTGTAGAAAAATAGTACTTAAAATCGAAAACCTAATTTCTGAACCGTAATCCAGGATGTTTGAACCACGTGATAAAAAAGCTGAGTAGCGGTCGGCGTTTTTCGAAATTTCTGCTCGGAGTGATCGGGAATAATGATTTAGAATAGAGTTTTGAAGAAATGGAGTGCATAAAACAGTAAAAGAGTGCTTTAAATCGATTCCCTAACCTGGTTACTTTGAAGTACGTGCTAAAAAACTGTGTCACGATCGACGTTTCTCGAAACTTTTGTTGGGAATGTTTAGTTTAGTCTTGATGATTTAGAATAGATCGTTAAAGAAACGGAGTGTAGAAAAATAGTACTTAAAATCGAAACCCTAATTTGTGAACCGTAATCCAGGAAGTTTGAACCACGTGATAAAAAAACTGAGTAGCGGTCGGCGTTTTTTGAAATTCCTGCTCGGAGTGATCGGGAATAATGATTTAGAATAGATTTTTGAAGAAATGAAGTGCATAAAACAGTAAAAGAGTGCTTTAAATCGATTCCCTAACCTGGTTAGTTAGAAGTACGTGCTAAAAAAACCGTGTCACGGCCAACGTTTCTCGAAACTTTTGTTGGGAATGTTTAGTTTAGTCTTGATGATTTAGAATAGAATGTCAAAGAAACGTAGTGTAGAAAAATAGTACTTAAAATCGAAACCCTAATTTCTGAACCCTAATCATGGAAGTTTGAACCACGTGATAAAAAAACTGAGTAGCGGTCGGCGTTTTTCGAAATTCCTGCTCGGAGTGATCGGGAATAATGATTTAGAATAGAATTTTGAAGAAATGGAGTGCATAAAACAGTAAAAGAGTGCTTTAAATCGATTCCCTAACCTGGTTAGTTAGAAGTACGTGCTAAAAAAACGGTGTCACGGTCTTCGTTTCTCGAAACTTTTGTTGGGAATGTTTAGTTTAGTCTTGATGATTTAGAATAGAATGTCAAAGAAACGGAGTGTAGAAAAATAGTACTTAAAATCGAAACCCTAATTTCTGAACCCTAATCCAGGAAGTTTGAACCACGTGATAAAAAAACTGAGTAGCGGTCGGCGTTTTTCGAAATTCCTGCTCGAAGTGATCGGGAATAATGATTTAGAATAGAATTTTGAAGAAATGGAGTGCATAAAACAGTAAAAGAGAACTTTAAATCGATTCCCTAACCTGGTTAGTTAGAAGTACGTGCTAAAAAAACCGTGTCACGGTCGACGTTTCTCGAAACTTTTGTTGGGAATGTTTAGTTTAGTCTTGATGATTTAGAATAGAATGTCAAAGAAACAGAGTGTAGAAAAATAGTACTTAAAATCGAAACCCTAATTTGTGAACCCTAATCCAGGAAGTTTGAACCACGTGATAAAAAAACTGTGTCATGGTCGACGTTTCTCGAAACTTTTGTTGGGAATGTTTAGTTTAGTCTTGATGATTTAGAATAGAATCTCAAAGAAACGGAGTGTAGAAAAATAGTACTTAAAATCGAAACCCTAATTTCTGAACCCTAATCTAGGAAGTTTGAACCACGTGATAAAAAAACTGAGTAGCGGTCGGCGTTTTTCGAAATTCCTGCTCGGAGTGATCGGGAATAATGATTTAGAATAGAATTTTGAAGAAATGGAGTGCATAAAACAGTAAAAGAGTGCTTTAAATCGATTCCCTAACCTGGTTACTTTGAAGTACGTGCTAAAAAAACTGTGTCACGGTCGACGTTTCTCGAAACTTTTGTTGGGAATGTTTAGTTTAGTCTTGATGATTTAGAATAGAATCTCAAAGAAACGGAGTGTAGAAAAATAGTACTTAAAATCGAAAACCTAATTTCTGAACCCTAATCTAGGAAGTTTGAACCACGTGATAAAAAAACTGAGTAGCGGTCGGCATTTTTCGAAATTCCTGCTCGGAGTGAACGGGAATAATGATTTAGAATAGAATTTTGAAGAAATGGAGTGCATAAAAAAGTAAAAGAGTGCTTTAAATCGATTCCCTAACCTGGTTACTTTGAAGTAC
>NW_019272760.1:0-12180 GCF_002738345.1 Cucurbita maxima
GTGAATCAAATCGAACCCTACTTTGGAAACACAAATCTGGGACGTTTGAAGTAGGTGCTAAAAAAACCGAGTCACGGTCGACGTTTTTAGAGTTTTGTGGGGAATGATTAGGCTTGATGATTTAGAAGAGAATTTTGAAGAAACAGAGTGCATCAAAACAGTAAAAGAGTGCTTCAAATCGAACCCTATTTCGAAAACCCTAATCAGAGACGTTTGAAGTACGTACTAAAAAAACCGAGTCACGATCGACATTTTTCAAAACTTTTGTGGGGAATGACTAGGCTTGATGAAGAAGAACAGAATTTCCAACAAACGGAGTTCATCAAAACAGTAAAAGAGTGCTTCAAATCGAACTCTATTTCGAAAACCCTAATTAGGGACGTTTGAAGTACGTGCTAAAAAACCGAGTCACGATCGACGTTTTTCAAAAAATTTGTGGGGAGTGATTTGGCTTGATGATGTAGAATACAACTTCCAACGAACGGAGTGCATCAAAACAGTAAAAGAGTGCTTCAAATCGAAACCTACTTCGGAAACCCAAATCTGGGACGTTTGAAGTACGTGGTAAAAAAACCGCGTCACGGTCGACGTTTTTCAAAACATTTGTGGGGAATGATTAGGATTGATGATGAAGAATACAATTTCGAACAAACGGAGTGCATCAAAACAATAAAAGAGTCCTTCAAATCAAACCCTAATTGGAAAACCCAAATCTGGGACGTTTGATGTACGTGCTAAAAAAACCGAGTCACGGTCAACGTTTTTAAAAAGATTTGTGGGGACTGATTAGGCTTGATGATTTAGAATAGAATTTTGAAGAAACAGAGTGCATCAAAACAGTAAAAGAGTGCTTCAAATCGAACCCTATTTCGAAAACCCTAATCAGAGACGTTTGAAGTACGTGCTAAAAAAACCGAGTCACGGTCGACGTTTTTCAAAACTTTTGTGGGGAATGATTAGGCTTGATGAAGAAGAATAGAATTTCCAACAAACGGAGTGCATCAAAATAGTAAAAGAGTGCTTCAAATCGAACCCTACTTCGGAAACCCAAATCTGGGACGTTTGAAGTACGTGCTAAAAAACTGAGTCACGGTCGACGTGTTTCAAAACATTTGTGGGGAATGATTAGGCTTGATGATGTAGAATAAAATTTTGAACAAACGGAGTGCATCAAAACACTAAAAGAGTCCTTCAACTCGAACCCTAATTCGATAACCCTAATCAGGGACGTTTGAAGTACGTGTTAAAAAAACCGAGTCACGGTCATCGTGTTTCAAAACTTTTGTAGGGAATGATTAGGCTTGATGATTTAGAATAGAATTTCAAAGAAACGGAGTGCAACAAAACACTAAAAGAGTTCTTCAAATCAAACCCTAATTCGAAAAACCTAATCAGGGACGTTTGAGGTACGTGCTAAAAAAACCGAGTCACGGTCGACGTTTTTCAAAAAATTTGTGGGGAATGATTTGGCTTGATGATGTAGAATACAACTTCCAACGAACGGAGTGCATCAAAACAGTAAAAGAGTGCTTCAAATCGAAACCTACTTCGGAAACCCAAATCTGGGACGTTTGAAGTACGTGGTAAAAAAACCGCGTCACGGTCGACGTTTTTCAAAACATTTGTGGGGAATGATTAGGATTGATGATGAAGAATACAATTTCGATCAAACGGAGTGAATCAAAACAATAAAAGAGTTCTTCAAATCAAACCCTAATTGGAAAACCCAAATCTTTGACGTTTGAAGTACGTGCTAAAAAAATCGAGTCACGGTCAACGTTTTTAAAAAGATTTGTGGGGAATGATTAGGCTTGATGATTTAGAATAGAATTTTGAAGAAACAGAGTGCATCAAAACAGTAAAAGAGTGCTTCAAATCGAACCCTATTTCGAAAACCATAATCAGAGACGTTTGAAGTACGTGCTAAAAAAACCGAGTCACGGTCGACATTTTTCAAAACTTTTGTGGGGAATGACTAGGCTTGATGAAGAAGAACAGAATTTCCAACAAACGGAGTTCATCAAAACAGTAAAAGAGTGCTTCAAATCGAACTCTATTTCGAAAACCCTAATTAGGGACGTTTGAAGTACGTGCTAAAAAACCGAGTCACGGTCGACGTTTTTCAAAAAATTTGTGGGGAGTGATTTGGCTTGATGATGTAGAAAACAACTTCCAACGAACGGAGTGCATCAAAACAGTAAAAGAGTGCTTCAAATCGAAACCTACTTCGGAAACCCAAATCTGGGACGTTTGAAGTACGTGGTAAAAAAACCGCGTCACGGTCGACGTTTTTCAAAACATTTGTGGGGAATGATTAGGATTGATGATGAAGAATACAATTTCGAACAAACGGAGTGAATCAAATCAATAAAAGAGTCCTTCAAATCAAACCCTAATTGGAAAACCCAAATCTTGGACGTTTGAAGTACGTGCTAAAAAAACCGAGTCACGGTCAACGTTTTTAAAAAGATTTGTGGGGAATGATTAGGCTTGATGATTTAGAATAGAATTTTGAAGAAACACAGTGCATCTAAACAGTAAAAGAGTGCTTCAAATCGAACCCTATTTCGAAAACCCTAATCAGAGACGTTTGAAGTACGTGCTAAACAAACCGAGTAACGGTCAACGTTTTTCAAAACATTTGTGGGGAATGATTAGGCTTGATGATGTAGAATACAATTTCAAACAAACAGAGTGCATCAAAATAGTAAAAGAGTGCATCAAATCGAACCCTACTTTGGAAACACAAATCTGGGACGTTTGAAGAAGGTGCTAAAAAAACCGAGTCACGGTCGACGTTTTTAGAGTTTTGTGGGGAATGATTAGGCTTGATGATTTAGAATAGAATTTTGAAGAAACAGAGTGCATCAAAACAGTAAAAGAGTGCTTCAAATCGAACCCTATTTCGAAAACCCTAATCAGAGACGTTTGAAGTACGTGCTAAAAAAACCGAGTCACGGTCAACATTTTTCAAAACTTTTGTGGGGAATGACTAGGCTTGATGAAGAAGAACAGAATTTCCAACAAACGGAGTTCATCAAAACAGTAAAAGAGTGCTTCAAATCGAACTCTATTTCGAAAACCCTAATTAGGGACGTTTGAAGTACGTGCTAAAAAACCGAGTCACGGTCGACGTTTTTCAAAAAATTTGTGGGGAATGATTTGGCTTGATGATGTAGAATACAACTTCCAACGAACGGAGTGCATCAAAACAGTAAAAGAGTGCTTCAAATCGAAACCTACTTCGGAAACCCAAATCTGGGACGTTTGAAGTACGTGGTAAAATAACCGCGTCACGGTCGACGTTTTTCAAAACATTTGTGGGGAATGATTAGGATTGATGATGAAGAATACAATTTCGAACAAACGGAGTGCATCAAAACAATAAAAGAGTCCTTCAAATCAAACCCTAATTCGAAAAACCTAATCAGGAACGTTTGAGGTACGTGCTAAAAAAACCGAGTCACGGTCGACGTTTTTCAAAAAAATTGTGGTGAATGATTTGGCTTGATGATGTAGAATACAACTTCCAACGAACGGAGTGCATCAAAACAGTAAAAGAGTGCTTCAAATCGAAACCTACTTCGGAAACCCAAATCTGGGACGTTTGAAGTACGTGGTAAAAAAACCGCGTCACGGTCGACGTTTTTCAAAACATTTGTGGGGAATGATTAGGATTGATGATGAAGAATACAATTTCGAACAAACGGAGTGCATCAAAACAATAAAAGAGTCCTTCAAATCAAACCCTAATTGGAAAACCCAAATCTGGGACGTTTGAAGTACGTGCTAAAAAAACCGAGTCACGGTCAACGTTTTTAAAAAGATTTGTGGGGAATGATTAGGCTTGATGATTTAGAATAGAATTTTGAAGAAACAGAGTGCATCAAAACAGTAAAAGAGTGCTTCAAATCGAACCCTATTTCGAAAACCCTAATCAGAGACGTTTGAAGTACGTGCTAAAAAAACCGAGTCACGGTCGACATTTTTCAAAACTTTTGTGGGGAATGATTAGGCTTGATGAAGAAGAATAGAATTTCCAACAAACGGAGTGCATCAAAATAGTAAAAGAGTGCTTCAAATCGAACCCTACTTCGGAAACCCAAATCTGGGACGTTTGAAGTACGTGCTAAAAAACTGAGTCACGGTCGACGTGTTTCAAAACATTTGTGGGGAATGATTAGGCTTGATGATGTAGAATAAAATTTTGAACAAACGGAGTGCATCAAAACACTAAAAGAGTCCTTCAACTCGAACCCTAATTCGATAACCCTAATCAGGGACGTTTGAAGTACGTGTTAAAAAAACCGAGTCACGGTCATCGTGTTTCAAAACTTTTGTAGGGAATGATTAGGCTTGATGATTTAGAATAGAATTTCAAAGAAACGGAGTGCAACAAAACACTAAAAGAGTTCTTCAAATCAAACCCTAATTCGAAAAACCTAATCAGGGACGTTTGAGGTACGTGCTAAAAAAACCGAGTCACGGTCGACGTTTTTCAAAAAATTTGTGGGGAATGATTTGGCTTGATGATGTAGAATACAACTTCCAACGAACGGAGTGCATCAAAACAGTAAAAGAGTGCTTCAAATCGAAACCTACTTCGGAAACCCAAATCTGGGACGTTTGAAGTACGTGGTAAAAAAACCGCGTCACGGTCGACGTTTTTCAAAACATTTGTGGGGAATGATTAGGATTGATGATGAAGAATACAATTTCGAACAAACGGAGTGCATCAAAACAATAAAAGAGTCCTTCAAATCAAACCCTAATTGGAAAACCCAAATCTGGGACGTTTGAAGTACGTGCTAAAAAAACCGAGTCACGGTCAACGTTTTTAAAAAGATTTGTGGGGAATGATTAGGCTTGATGATTTAGAATAGAATTTTGAAGAAACAGAGTGCATCAAAACAGTAAAAGAGTGCTTCAAATCGAACCCTATTTCGAAAACCCTAATCAGAGACGTTTGAAGTACGTGCTAAAAAAACCGAGTCACGGTCGACATTTTTCAAAACTTTTGTGGGGAATGATTAGGCTTGATGAAGAAGAATAGAATTTCCAACAAACGGAGTGCATCAAAATAGTAAAAGAGTGCTTCAAATCGAACCCTACTTCGGAAACCCAAATCTGGGACGTTTGAAGTACGTGCTAAAAAACTGAGTCACGGTCGACGTGTTTCAAAACATTTGTGGGGAATGATTAGGCTTGATGATGTAGAATAAAATTTTGAACAAACGGAGTGCATCAAAACACTAAAAGAGTCCTTCAACTCGAACCCTAATTCGATAACCCTAATCAGGGACGTTTGAAGTACGTGTTAAAAAAACCGAGTCACGGTCATCGTGTTTCAAAACTTTTGTAGGGAATGATTAGGCTTGATGATTTAGAATAGAATTTCAAAGAAACGGAGTGCAACAAAACACTAAAAGAGTTCTTCAAATCAAACCCTAATTCGAAAAACCTAATCAGGGACGTTTGAGGTACGTGCTAAAAAAACCGAGTCACGGTCGACGTTTTTCAAAAAATTTGTGGGGAATGATTTGGCTTGATGATGTAGAATACAACTTCCAACGAACGGAGTGCATCAAAACAGTAAAAGAGTGCTTCAAATCGAAACCTACTTCGGAAACCCAAATCTGGGACGTTTGAAGTACGTGGTAAAAAAACCGCGTCACGGTCGACGTTTTTCAAAACATTTGTGGGGAATGATTAGGATTGATGATGAAGAATACAATTTCGAACAAACGGAGTGCATCAAAACAATAAAAGAGTCCTTCAAATCAAACCCTAATTGGAAAACCCAAATCTGGGACGTTTGAAGTACGTGCTAAAAAAACCGAGTCACGGTCAACGTTTTTAAAAAGATTTGTGGGGAATGATTAGGCTTGATGATTTAGAATAGAATTTTGAAGAAACAGAGTGCATCAAAACAGTAAAAGAGTGCTTCAAATCGAACCCTATTTCGAAAACCCTAATCAGAGACGTTTGAAGTACGTGCTAAAAAAACCGAGTCACGGTCGACATTTTTCAAAACTTTTGTGGGGAATGATTAGGCTTGATGAAGAAGAATAGAATTTCCAACAAACGGAGTGCATCAAAATAGTAAAAGAGTGCTTCAAATCGAACCCTACTTCGGAAACCCAAATCTGGGACGTTTGAAGTACGTGCTAAAAAACTGAGTCACGGTCGACGTGTTTCAAAACATTTGTGGGGAATGATTAGGCTTGATGATGTAGAATAAAATTTTGAACAAACGGAGTGCATCAAAACACTAAAAGAGTCCTTCAACTCGAACCCTAATTCGATAACCCTAATCAGGGACGTTTGAAGTACGTGTTAAAAAAACCGAGTCACGGTCATCGTGTTTCAAAACTTTTGTAGGGAATGATTAGGCTTGATGATTTAGAATAGAATTTCAAAGAAACGGAGTGCAACAAAACACTAAAAGAGTTCTTCAAATCAAACCCTAATTCGAAAAACCTAATCAGGGACGTTTGAGGTACGTGCTAAAAAAACCGAGTCACGGTCGACGTTTTTCAAAAAATTTGTGGGGAATGATTTGGCTTGATGATGTAGAATACAACTTCCAACGAACGGAGTGCATCAAAACAGTAAAAGAGTGCTTCAAATCGAAACCTACTTCGGAAACCCAAATCTGGGACGTTTGAAGTACGTGGTAAAAAAACCGCGTCACGGTCGACGTTTTTCAAAACATTTGTGGGGAATGATTAGGATTGATGATGAAGAATACAATTTCGAACAAACGGAGTGCATCAAAACAATAAAAGAGTCCTTCAAATCAAACCCTAATTGGAAAACCCAAATCTGGGACGTTTGAAGTACGTGCTAAAAAAACCGAGTCACGGTCAACGTTTTTAAAAAGATTTGTGGGGAATGATTAGGCTTGATGATTTAGAATAGAATTTTGAAGAAACAGAGTGCATCAAAACAGTAAAAGAGTGCTTCAAATCGAACCCTATTTCGAAAACCCTAATCAGAGACGTTTGAAGTACGTGCTAAAAAAACCGAGTCACGGTCGACATTTTTCAAAACTTTTGTGGGGAATGATTAGGCTTGATGAAGAAGAATAGAATTTCCAACAAACGGAGTGCATCAAAATAGTAAAAGAGTGCTTCAAATCGAACCCTACTTCGGAAACCCAAATCTGGGACGTTTGAAGTACGTGCTAAAAAACTGAGTCACGGTCGACGTGTTTCAAAACATTTGTGGGGAATGATTAGGCTTGATGATGTAGAATAAAATTTTGAACAAACGGAGTGCATCAAAACACTAAAAGAGTCCTTCAACTCGAACCCTAATTCGATAACCCTAATCAGGGACGTTTGAAGTACGTGTTAAAAAAACCGAGTCACGGTCATCGTGTTTCAAAACTTTTGTAGGGAATGATTAGGCTTGATGATTTAGAATAGAATTTCAAAGAAACGGAGTGCAACAAAACACTAAAAGAGTTCTTCAAATCAAACCCTAATTCGAAAAACCTAATCAGGGACGTTTGAGGTACGTGCTAAAAAAACCGAGTCACGGTCGACGTTTTTCAAAAAATTTGTGGGGAATGATTTGGCTTGATGATGTAGAATACAACTTCCAACGAACGGAGTGCATCAAAACAGTAAAAGAGTGCTTCAAATCGAAACCTACTTCGGAAACCCAAATCTGGGACGTTTGAAGTACGTGGTAAAAAAACCGCGTCACGGTCGACGTTTTTCAAAACATTTGTGGGGAATGATTAGGATTGATGATGAAGAATACAATTTCGAACAAACGGAGTGCATCAAAACAATAAAAGAGTCCTTCAAATCAAACCCTAATTGGAAAACCCAAATCTGGGACGTTTGAAGTACGTGCTAAAAAAACCGAGTCACGGTCAACGTTTTTAAAAAGATTTGTGGGGAATGATTAGGCTTGATGATTTAGAATAGAATTTTGAAGAAACAGAGTGCATCAAAACAGTAAAAGAGTGCTTCAAATCGAACCCTATTTCGAAAACCCTAATCAGAGACGTTTGAAGTACGTGCTAAAAAAACCGAGTCACGGTCGACATTTTTCAAAACTTTTGTGGGGAATGATTAGGCTTGATGAAGAAGAATAGAATTTCCAACAAACGGAGTGCATCAAAATAGTAAAAGAGTGCTTCAAATCGAACCCTACTTCGGAAACCCAAATCTGGGACGTTTGAAGTACGTGCTAAAAAACTGAGTCACGGTCGACGTGTTTCAAAACATTTGTGGGGAATGATTAGGCTTGATGATGTAGAATAAAATTTTGAACAAACGGAGTGCATCAAAACACTAAAAGAGTCCTTCAACTCGAACCCTAATTCGATAACCCTAATCAGGGACGTTTGAAGTACGTGTTAAAAAAACCGAGTCACGGTCATCGTGTTTCAAAACTTTTGTAGGGAATGATTAGGCTTGATGATTTAGAATAGAATTTCAAAGAAACGGAGTGCAACAAAACACTAAAAGAGTTCTTCAAATCAAACCCTAATTCGAAAAACCTAATCAGGGACGTTTGAGGTACGTGCTAAAAAAACCGAGTCACGGTCGACGTTTTTCAAAAAATTTGTGGGGAATGATTTGGCTTGATGATGTAGAATACAACTTCCAACGAACGGAGTGCATCAAAACAGTAAAAGAGTGCTTCAAATCGAAACCTACTTCGGAAACCCAAATCTGGGACGTTTGAAGTACGTGGTAAAAAAACCGCGTCACGGTCGACGTTTTTCAAAACATTTGTGGGGAATGATTAGGATTGATGATGAAGAATACAATTTCGAACAAACGGAGTGCATCAAAACAATAAAAGAGTCCTTCAAATCAAACCCTAATTGGAAAACCCAAATCTGGGACGTTTGAAGTACGTGCTAAAAAAACCGAGTCACGGTCAACGTTTTTAAAAAGATTTGTGGGGAATGATTAGGCTTGATGATTTAGAATAGAATTTTGAAGAAACAGAGTGCATCAAAACAGTAAAAGAGTGCTTCAAATCGAACCCTATTTCGAAAACCCTAATAAGAGACGTTTGAAGTACGTGCTAAAAAAACCGAGTCACGGTCGACATTTTTCAAAATTTTTGTGGGGAATGATTAGGCTTGATGAAGAAGAATAGAATTTCCAACAAACGGAGTGCATCAAAATAGTAAAAGAGTGCTTCAAATCGAACCCTACTTCGGAAACCCAAATCTGGGACGTTTGAAGTACGTGCTAAAAAACTGAGTCACGGTCGACGTGTTTCAAAACATTTGTGGGGAATGATTAGGCTTTATGATGTAGAATAAAATTTTGAACAAACGGAGTGCATCAAAACACTAAAAGAGTCCTTCAACTCGAACCCTAATTCGATAACCCTAATCAGGGACGGAGTGCATCAAAACACTAAAAGAGTCCTTCAACTCGAACCCTAATTCGATAACCCTAATCAGGGACATTTGAAGTACGTGTTAAAAAAACCGAGTCACGGTCATCGTGTTTCAAAACTTTTGTAGGGAATGATTAGGCTTGATGATTTAGAATAGAATTTCAAAGAAACGGAGTGCAACAAAACACTAAAAGAGTTCTTCAAATCAAACCCTAATTCGAAAAACCTAATCAGGGACGTTTGAGGTACGTGCTAAAAAATCCGAGTCACGGTCGACCTTTTTTTAAAAAATTTGTGGGGAATGATTTGGCTTGATGATGTAGAATACAACTTCCAACGAACGGAGTTCATCAAAACAGTAAAAGAGTGCTTCAAATCGAAACCTACTTCGGAAACCCAAATCTGGGACGTTTGAAGTACGTGGTAAAAAAACCGCGTCACGGTCGACGTTTTTCAAAACATTTGTGGGGAATGATTAGGATTGATGATGAAGAATACAATTTCGAACAAACGGAGTGCATCAAAACAATAAAAGAGTCCTTCAAATCAAACCCTAATTGGAAAACCCAAATCTGGGACGTTTGAAGTACGTGCTAAAAAAACCGAGTCACGGTCAACGTTTTTAAAAAGATTTGTGGGGAATGATTAGGCTTGATGATTTAGAATAGAATTTTGAAGAAACAGAGTGCATCAAAACAGTAAAAGAGTGCTTCAAATCGAACCCTATTTCGAAAACCCTAATAAGAGACGTTTGAAGTACGTGCTAAAAAAACCGAGTCACGGTCGACATTTTTCAAAATTTTTGTGGGGAATGATTAGGCTTGATGAAGAAGAATAGAATTTCCAACAAACGGAGTGCATCAAAATAGTAAAAGAGTGCTTCAAATCGAACCCTACTTTGGAAACCCAAATCTGGGACGTTTGAAGTACGTGCTAAAAAACTGAGTCACGGTCGACGTGTTTCAAAACATTTGTGGGGAATGATTAGGCTTGATGATGTAGAATAAAATTTTGAACAAACGGAGTGCATCAAAACACTAAAAGAGTCCTTCAACTCGAACCCTAATTCGATAACCCTAATCAGGGACGTTTGAAGTACGTGTTAAAAAAACCGAGTCACGGTCATCGTGTTTCAAAACTTTTGTAGGGAATGATTAGGCTTGATGATTTAGAATAGGATTTCAAAGAAACGGAGTGCAACAAAACACTAAAAGAGTTCTTCAAATCAAACCCTAATTCGAAAAACCTAATCAGGGACGTTTGAGGTACGTGCTAAAAAATCCGAGTCACGGTCGACCTTTTTTTAAAAAATTTGTGGGGAATGATTTGGCTTGATGATGTAGAATACAACTTCCAACGAACGGAGTGCATCAAAACAGTAAAAGAGTGCTTCAAATCGAAACCTACTTCGGAAACCCAAATCTGGGACGTTTGAAGTACGTGGTAAAAAAACCGCGTCACGGTCGACGTTTTTCAAAACATTTGTGGGGAATGATTAGGATTGATGATGAAGAATACAATTTCGAACAAACGGAGTGCATCAAAACAATAAAAGAGTCCTTCAAATCAAACCCTAATTGGAAAACCCAAATCTGGGACGTTTGAAGTACGTGCTAAAAAAATCGAGTCACGGTCAACGTTTTTAAAAAGATTTGCGGGGAATGATTAGGCTTGATGATTGAGAATAGAATTTTGAAGAAACAGAGTGCATCAAAACAGTAAAAGAGTGCTTCAAATCGAACCCTATTTCGAAAACCCGAATCAGAGACGTTTGAAGTACGTGCTAAAAAAACCGAGTCACGGTCGACATTTTTCAAAACTTTTGTGGGGAATGATTAGGCTTGATGAAGAAGAATAGAATTTCCAACAAACGGAGTGCATCAAAATAGTAAAAGAGTGCTTCAAATCGAACCCTACTTCGGAAACCCAAATCTGGGACGTTTGAAGTACGTGCTAAAAAACTGAGTCACGGTCGACGTGTTTCAAAACATTTGTGGGGAATGATTAGGCTTGATGATGTAGAATAAAATTTTGAACAAACGGGGTGCATCAAAACACTAAAAGAGTCCTTCAACTCGAACCCTAATTCGATAACCCTAATCAGGGACGTTTGAAGTACGTGTTAAAAAAACCGAGTCACGGTCATCGTGTTTCAAAACTTTTGTAGGGAATGATTAGGCTTGATGATTTAGAATATAATTTCAAAGAAACGGAGTGAAACAAAACACTAAAAGAGTCCTTCAAATCAAACCCTAATTGGAAAACCCAAATCTGGGACGTTTGAGGTACGTGCTAAAAAAACCGAGTCACGGTCGACGTTTTTCAAAAAATTTGTGGGGAATGATTTGGCTTGATGATGTAGAATACAACTTCCAACGAACGGAGTGCATCAAAACAGTAAAAGAGTGCTTCAAATCGAAACCTACTTCGGAAACCCAAATCTGGGACGTTTGAAGTACGTGGTAAAAAAACCGCGTCACGGTCGACGTTTTTCAAAACATTTGTGGGGAATGATTAGGATTGATGATGAAGAATACAATTTCGAACAAACGGAGTGCATCAAAACAATAAAAGAGTCCTTCAAATCAAACCCTAATTGGAAAACCCAAATCTGGGACGTTTGAAGTACGTGCTAAAAAAATCAAGTCACGGTCAACGTTTTTAAAAAGATTTGTGGGGAATGATTAGGCTTGATGATTGAGAATAGAATTTTGAAGAAACAGAGTGCATCAAAACAGTAAAAGAGTGCTTCAAATCGAACCCTATTTCGAAAACCCGAATCAGAGACGTTTGAAGTACGTG
>NW_019272760.1:12820-13666 GCF_002738345.1 Cucurbita maxima
ATTTTGAAGAAACAGAGTGCATCAAAACAGTAAAAGAGTGCTTCAAATCGAACCCTATTTCGAAAACACTAATAAGAGACGTTTGAAGTACGTGCTAAACAAACCGAGTCACGGTCGACGTTTTTCAAAACATTTGTGGGGAATGATTAGGCTTGATGATGTAGAATACAATTTCAAACAAACAGAGTGCANNNAGTGCAACAAAATAGTAAAAGAGTGCATCAAATCGAACACTACTTTGGAAACACAAATCTGGGACGTTTGAAGTAGGTGCTAAAAAAACCGAGTCACGGTCGACGTTTTTAGAGTTTTGTGGGGAATGATTAGGCTTGATGATTTAGAATAGAATTTTGAAGAAACAGAGTGCATCAAAACAGTAAAAGAGTGCTTCAAATCGAACCCTATTTCGAAAACCCTAATCAGAGACGTTTGAAGTACGTGCTAAAAAAACCGAGTCACGGTCGACGTTTTTCAAAACTTTTGTGGGGAATAATTTGGCTTGATGGTGTAGAATAGAATTTCCAACAAACGGAGTTCATCAAAACAGTAAAAGAGTGCTTCAAATCGAACTCTATTTCGAAAACCCTAATTAGGGACGTTTGAAGTACGTGCTAAAAAACCGAGTCACGATCGACGTTTTTCAAAAAAAACCCTAATTAGGGACGTTTGAAGTACGTGCTAAAAAACCGAGTCACGATCGACGTTTTTCAAAAAAATTTTGGGGAATGATTTGGCTTGATGATGTAGAATACAACTTCAAACGAACGGAGTGCATCAAAACAGTAAAAGAGTGCTTCAAATCGAAACCTACTTCGGAAACCCAAATCTGGGACGTTTGAAGTACGT
>NW_019272760.1:13672-14840 GCF_002738345.1 Cucurbita maxima
TCTGGGACGTTTGAAGTACGTGGTAAAAAAACCGCGTCACGGTCGACGTTTTTCAAAACATTTGTGGCGAATGATTAGGATTGATGATGAAGAATACAATTTCGAACAAACGAAGTGCATCAAAACAATAAAAGAGTCCTTCAAATCAAACCCTAATTGGAAAACCCAAATCTGGGACGTTTGAAGTACGTGCTAAAAAAACCGAGTCACGGTCAACGTTTTTAAAAAGATTTGTGGGGAATGATTAGGCTTGATGATTTAGAATAGAATTTTGAAGAAACAGAGTGCATCAAAACAGTTAAAGAGTGCTTCAAATTGAACCCTATTTCGAAAACCCTAATCAGAGACGTTTGAAGTACGTGCTAAACAAACCGAGTCACGGTCGACGTTTTTCAAAATATTTGTGGGGAATGATTAGGCTTGATGATGTAGAATACAATTTCAAACAAACAGAGTGCAACAAAATAGTAAAAGAGTGCATCAAATCGAACACTACTTTGGAAACACAAATCTGGGACGTATTAAGTAGGTACTAAAAAAACCGAGTCACGGTCGACGTTTTTAGAGTTTTGTGGGGAATGATTAGGCTTGATGATTTAGAATAGAATTTTGAAGAAACAGAGTGCATCAAAACAGTAAAAGAGTGCTTCAAATCGAACCCTATTTCGAAAACCCTAATCAGAGACGTTTGAAGTACGTGCTAAAAAAACCGAGTCACGGTCGACGTTTTTCAAAACTTTTGTGGGGAATAATTTGGCTTGATGGTGTAGAATAGAATTTCCAACAAACGGAGTTCATCAAAACAGTAAAAGAGTGCTTCAAATCGAACTCTATTTCGAAAACCCTAATTAGGGACGTTTGAAGTACGTGCTAAAAAACCGAGTCACGATCGACGTTTTTCAAAAAATTTTTGGGGAATGATTTGGCTTGATGATGTAGAATACAACTTCAAACGAACGGAGTGCATCAAAACAGTAAAAGAGTGCTTCAAATCGAAACCTACTTCAGAAACCCAAATCTGGGACGTTTGAAGTACGTGGTAAAAAAATCGCGTCACGGTCGACGTTTTTCAAAACATTTGTGGGGAATGATTAGGATTGATGATGAAGAATACAATTTCGAACAAACGAAGTGCATCAAAACAATAAAAGAGTCCTTCAAATCAAAC
>NW_019272760.1:22931-24714 GCF_002738345.1 Cucurbita maxima
GTAGAATACAACTTCCAACGAACGGAGTGCATCAAAACAGTAAAAGAGTGCTTCAAATCGAAACCTAATTCGGAAACCCAAATCTGGGACGTTTGAAGTACGTGGTAAAAAAACCGCGTCACGGTCGACGTTTTTCAAAACATTTGTGGGGAATGATTAGGATTGATGGTGTAGAATAGAATTTCCAACAAACGGAGTTCATCAAAACAGTAAAAGAGTGCATCAAATCGAACCCTACTTTGGAAACACAAATCTGGGACGTTTGAAGTAGGTGCTAAAAAAACCGAGTCACGGTCAACGTTTTTAGAGTTTTATGGGGAATGATTAGGCTTGATGATTTAGAATAGAATTTTGAAGAAACAGAGTGCATCAAAACAGTAAAAGAGTGCTTCAAATCGAACCCTATTTCGAAAACCCTAATCAGAGACGTTTGAAGTACGTGCTAAACAAACCGAGTCACGGTCGACGTTTTTCAAAACTTTTGTGGGGAATAATTTGGCTTGATGGTGTAGAATAGAATTTCCAACAAACGGAGTTCATCAAAACAGTAAAAGAGTGCTTCAAATCGAACTCTATTTCGAAAACCCTAATTAGGGACGTTTTAAGTACGTGCTAAAAAACCGAGTCACGGTCGACGTTTTTCAAAAAATTTGTGGGGAATGATTTGGCTTGATGATGTAGAATACAACTTCCAACGAACGGAGTGCATCAAAACAGTAAAAGAGTGTTCAAATCGAAACCTACTTCGGAAACCCAAATCTGGGACGTTTGAAGTACGTGGTAAAAAAACCGCGTCACGGTCGACGTTTTTCAAAACATTTGTGGGGAATGATTAGGCTTGATGAAGAAGAATAGAATTTCCAACAAACGGAGTGCATCAAAATAGTAAAAGAGTGCTTCAATTCGAACCCTACTTCGGAAACCCAAATCTGGGACGTTTGAAGTACGTGCTAAAAAACTGAGTCACGGTCGACGTGTTTCAAAACATTTGTGGGGAATGATTAGGCTTGATGATGTAGAATAAAATTTTGAACAAACGGAGTGCATCAAAACACTAAAAGAGTCCTTCAACTCGAACCCTAATTCGATAACCCTAATCATGGACGTTTGAAGTACGTGTTAAAAAAACCGAGTCACGGTCATCGTGTTTCAAAACTTTTGTAGGGAATGATTAGGCTTGATGATTTAGAATATAATTTCAAAGAAACGGAGTGCAACAAAACACTAAAAGAGTCCTTCAAATCAAACCCTAATTGGAAAACCCAAATCTGGGACGTTTGAAGTACGTGCTAAAAAAACCGAGTCACGGTCGACATTTTTCAAAACTTTTGTGGGGAATGATTAGGCTTGATGATGAAGAATACAATTTCGAACAAACGGAGTGCATCAAAACAATAAAAGAGTCCTTCAAATCAAACCCTAATTGGAAAACCCAAATCTGGGACGTTTGAAGTACGTGCTAAAAAAACCGAGTCACGGTCGACATTTTTCAAAACTTTTGTGGGGAATGATTAGGCTTGATGATGTAGAATAAAATTTCAAACAAACGGAGTGCATCAAAACAGTAAAAGAGTGCTTCAAATCGAACCCTACTTCGGAAACCCAAATCTGGGACGTTTGAAGTAGGTGCTAAAAAACTGAGTCACGGTCGACGTATTTCAAAACATTTGTGGGGAATGATTAGGCTTGATGATGTAGAATACAATTTCAAACAAACAGAGTGCATCAAAATAGTAAAAGAGTGCATCAAATCGAACCCTACTTTGGAAACACAAATCTGGGA
>NW_019272760.1:24724-31692 GCF_002738345.1 Cucurbita maxima
CGTTTGAAGTAGGTGCTAAAAAAACCGAGTCACGGTCGACGTTTCTAGAGTTTTGTGGGGAATGATTAGGCTTGATGATTTATAATAGAATTTCGAAGATACGGAGTGCATTAAACAGTAAAAGAGTTCTTCAAATCGAACTCTATTTTGAAAACCCTAATCAGGGACGTTTGAAGTACGTGCTAAAAAAACCGAGTCACGGTCGACGTTTTTCAAAACTTTTGTGGGGAATAATTTGGCTTGATGGTGTAGAATAGAATTTCCAACAAACGGAGTTCATCAAAACAGTAAAAGAGTGCTTCAAATCGAACTCTATTTCGAAAACCCTAATTAGGGACGTTTGAAGTACGTGCTAAAAAACCGAGTCACGGTCGACGTTTTTCAAAAAATTTGTGGGGAATGATTAGGCTTGATGATGTAGAATACAACTTCCAACGAACGGAGTGCATCAAAACAGTAAAAGAGTGCTTCAAATCGAACTCTATTTCGAAAACCCTAATTAGGGACGTTTGAAGTACGTGCTAAAAAAACCGAGTCACGGTCGACGTTTTTCAAAAAATTTGTGGGGAATGATTAGGCTTGATGATGTAGAATACAACTTCCAACGAACGGAGTGCATCAAAACAGTAAAAGAGTGCTTCAAATCGAACTCTATTTCGAAAACCCTAATTAGGGACGTTTGAAGTACGTGCTAAAAAACCGAGTCACGGTCGACGTTTTTCAAAAAATTTGTGGGGAATGATTAGGCTTGATGATGTAGAATACAACTTCCAACGAACGGAGTGCATCAAAACAGTAAAAGAGTGCTTCAAATCGAACTCTATTTCGAAAACCCTAATTAGGGACGTTTGAAGTACGTGCTAAAAAACCGAGTCACGGTCGACGTTTTTCAAAAAATTTGTGGGGAATGATTAGGCTTGATGATGTAGAATACAACTTCCAACGAACGGAGTGCATCAAAACAGTAAAAGAGTGCTTCAAATCGAACTCTATTTCGAAAACCCTAATTAGGGACGTTTGAAGTACGTGCTAAAAAACCGAGTCACGGTCGACGTTTTTCAAAAAATTTGTGGGGAATGATTAGGCTTGATGATGTAGAATACAACTTCCAACGAACGGAGTGCATCAAAACAGTAAAAGAGTGCTTCAAATCGAACTCTATTTCGAAAACCCTAATTAGGGACGTTTGAAGTACGTGCTAAAAAACCGAGTCACGGTCGACGTTTTTCAAAAAATTTGTGGGGAATGATTAGGCTTGATGATGTAGAATACAACTTCCAACGAACGGAGTGCATCAAAACAGTAAAAGAGTGCTTCAAATCGAACTCTATTTCGAAAACCCTAATTAGGGACGTTTGAAGTACGTGCTAAAAAACCGAGTCACGGTCGACGTTTTTCAAAAAATTTGTGGGGAATGATTTGGCTTGATGATGTAGAATACAACTTCCAACGAACGGAGTGCATCAAAACAGTAAAAGAGTGCTTCAAATCGAAACCTACTTCGGAAACCCAAATCTGGGACGTTTGAAGTACGTGGTAAAAAAACCTCGTCACGGTCGACGTTTTTCAAAACATTTGTGGGGAATGATTAGGATTGATGATGAAGAATACAATTTCGAACAAACGAAGTGCATCAAAACAATAAAAGAGTCCTTCAAATCAAACCCTAATTGGAAAACCCAAATCTGGGACGTTTGAAGTACGTGCTAAAAAAACCGAGTCACGGTCGACGTTTTTCAAAACTTTTGTGGGGAATAATTTGGCTTGATGGTGTAGAATAGAATTTCCAACAAACGGAGTTCATCAAAACAGTAAAAGAGTGCTTCAAATCGAACCCTATTTCGAAAACCCTAATCAGAGACGTTTGAAGTACGTGCTAAACAAACCGAGTCACGGTCGACATTTTTCAAAACTTTTGTGGGGAATAATTTGGCTTGATGGTGTAGAATAGAATTTCCAACAAACGGAGTTCATCAAAAGAGTAAAAGAGTGCTTCAAATCGAACTCTATTTCGAAAACCCTAATTAGGGACGTTTGAAGTACGTGCTAAAAAACCGAGTCACGGTCAACGTTTTTAGAGTTTTGTGGGGAATGATTAGGCTTGATGTACGTGCTAAAAAACCGAGTCACGGTCAACGTTTTTAGAGTTTTGTGGGGAATGATTAGGCTTGATGATTTATAATAGAATTTCGAAGAAACGAAGTGCATTAAAACAGTAAAAGAGTTCTTCAAATCGAACTCTATTTTGAAAACCCTAATCAGGGACGTTTGAAGTACGTGCTAAAAAAACCGAGTCACGGTCGACGTTTTTCAAAACTTTTGTGGGGAATAATTTGGCTTGATGGTGTAGAATAGAATTTCCAACAAACGGAGTTCATCAAAACAGTAAAAGTGTGCTTCAAATCGAACTCTATTTCGAAAACCCTAATTAGGGACGTTTGAAGTACGTGCTAAAAAACCGAGTCACGGTCGACGTTTTTCAAAAAATTTGTGGGGAATGATTTGGCTTGATGATGTAGAATACAACTTCCAACGAACGGAGTGCATCAAAACAGTAAAAGACTGCTTCAAATCGAAACCTACTTCGGAAACCCAAATCTGGGACGTTACAAGTACGTGCTAAAAAAAGCGCGTCACGGTCGACGTTTTTCAAAACATTTGTGGGGAATGATTAGGCTTGATGATGTAGAATACAATTTCAAACAAACAGAGTGCATCAAAATAGTAAAAGAGTGCATCAAATCGAACCCTACTTTGGAAACACAAATCTGGGACGTTTGAAGTAGGTGCTAAAAAAACCGAGTCACGGTCGACGTTTTTCAAAACTTTTGTGGGGAATAATTTGGCTTGATGGTGTAGAATAGAATTTCCAACAAACGGAGTGCATCAAAATAGTAAAAGAGTGCTTCAAATCGAACCCTACTTCGGAAACCCAAATCTGCGACGTTTGAAGTACGTGCTAAAAAACTGAGTCACGGTCGACGTGTTTCAAAACATTTGTGGGGAATGATTAGGCTTGATGATGTAGAATACAATTTCAAACAAACAGAGTGCATCAAAATAGTAAAAGAGTGCATCAAATCGAACCCTACTTTGGAAACACAAATCTGGGACGTTTGAAGTAGGTGCTAAAAAAACCGAGTCACGGTCGACGTTTTTCAAAACTTTTGTGGGGAATAATTTGGCTTGATGGTGTAGAATAGAATTTCCAACAAACGGAGTGCATCAAAATAGTAAAAGAGTGCTTCAAATCGAACCCTACTTCGGAAACCCAAATCTGCGACGTTTGAAGTACGTGCTAAAAAACTGAGTCACGGTCGACGTGTTTCAAAACATTTGTGGGGAATGATTAGGCTTGATGATGTAGAATACAATTTCAAACAAACAGAGTGCATCAAAATAGTAAAAGAGTGCATCAAATCGAACCCTACTTTGGAAACACAAATCTGGGACGTTTGAAGTAGGTGCTAAAAAAACCGAGTCACGGTCGACGTTTTTCAAAACTTTTGTGGGGAATAATTTGGCTTGATGGTGTAGAATAGAATTTCCAACAAACGGAGTGCATCAAAATAGTAAAAGAGTGCTTCAAATCGAACCCTACTTCGGAAACCCAAATCTGCGACGTTTGAAGTACGTGCTAAAAAACTGAGTCACGGTCGACGTGTTTCAAAACATTTGTGGGGAATGATTAGGCTTGATGATGTAGAATACAATTTCAAACAAACAGAGTGCATCAAAATAGTAAAAGAGTGCATCAAATCGAACCCTACTTTGGAAACACAAATCTGGGACGTTTGAAGTAGGTGCTAAAAAAACCGAGTCACGGTCGACGTTTTTCAAAACTTTTGTGGGGAATAATTTGGCTTGATGGTGTAGAATAGAATTTCCAACAAACGGAGTGCATCAAAATAGTAAAAGAGTGCTTCAAATCGAACCCTACTTCGGAAACCCAAATCTGCGACGTTTGAAGTACGTGCTAAAAAACTGAGTCACGGTCGACGTGTTTCAAAACATTTGTGGGGAATGATTAGGCTTGATGATGTAGAATACAATTTCAAACAAACAGAGTGCATCAAAATAGTAAAAGAGTGCATCAAATCGAACCCTACTTTGGAAACACAAATCTGGGACGTTTGAAGTAGGTGCTAAAAAAACCGAGTCACGGTCGACGTTTTTCAAAACTTTTGTGGGGAATAATTTGGCTTGATGGTGTAGAATAGAATTTCCAACAAACGGAGTGCATCAAAATAGTAAAAGAGTGCTTCAAATCGAACCCTACTTCGGAAACCCAAATCTGCGACGTTTGAAGTACGTGCTAAAAAACTGAGTCACGGTCGACGTGTTTCAAAACATTTGTGGGGAATGATTAGGCTTGATGATGTAGAATACAATTTCAAACAAACAGAGTGCATCAAAATAGTAAAAGAGTGCATCAAATCGAACCCTACTTTGGAAACACAAATCTGGGACGTTTGAAGTAGGTGCTAAAAAAACCGAGTCACGGTCGACGTTTTTCAAAACTTTTGTGGGGAATAATTTGGCTTGATGGTGTAGAATAGAATTTCCAACAAACGGAGTGCATCAAAATAGTAAAAGAGTGCTTCAAATCGAACCCTACTTCGGAAACCCAAATCTGCGACGTTTGAAGTACGTGCTAAAAAACTGAGTCACGGTCGACGTGTTTCAAAACATTTGTGGGGAATGATTAGGCTTGATGATGTAGAATACAATTTCAAACAAACAGAGTGCATCAAAATAGTAAAAGAGTGCATCAAATCGAACCCTACTTTGGAAACACAAATCTGGGACGTTTGAAGTAGGTGCTAAAAAAACCGAGTCACGGTCGACGTTTTTCAAAACTTTTGTGGGGAATAATTTGGCTTGATGGTGTAGAATAGAATTTCCAACAAACGGAGTGCATCAAAATAGTAAAAGAGTGCTTCAAATCGAACCCTACTTCGGAAACCCAAATCTGCGACGTTTGAAGTACGTGCTAAAAAACTGAGTCACGGTCGACGTGTTTCAAAACATTTGTGGGGAATGATTAGGCTTGATGATGTAGAATACAATTTCAAACAAACAGAGTGCATCAAAATAGTAAAAGAGTGCATCAAATCGAACCCTACTTTGGAAACACAAATCTGGGACGTTTGAAGTAGGTGCTAAAAAAACCGAGTCACGGTCGACGTTTTTCAAAACTTTTGTGGGGAATAATTTGGCTTGATGGTGTAGAATAGAATTTCCAACAAACGGAGTGCATCAAAATAGTAAAAGAGTGCTTCAAATCGAACCCTACTTCGGAAACCCAAATCTGCGACGTTTGAAGTACGTGCTAAAAAACTGAGTCACGGTCGACGTGTTTCAAAACATTTGTGGGGAATGATTAGGCTTGATGATGTAGAATACAATTTCAAACAAACAGAGTGCATCAAAATAGTAAAAGAGTGCATCAAATCGAACCCTACTTTGGAAACACAAATCTGGGACGTTTGAAGTAGGTGCTAAAAAAACCGAGTCACGGTCGACGTTTTTCAAAACTTTTGTGGGGAATAATTTGGCTTGATGGTGTAGAATAGAATTTCCAACAAACGGAGTGCATCAAAATAGTAAAAGAGTGCTTCAAATCGAACCCTACTTCGGAAACCCAAATCTGCGACGTTTGAAGTACGTGCTAAAAAACTGAGTCACGGTCGACGTGTTTCAAAACATTTGTGGGGAATGATTAGGCTTGATGATGTAGAATACAATTTCAAACAAACAGAGTGCATCAAAATAGTAAAAGAGTGCATCAAATCGAACCCTACTTTGGAAACACAAATCTGGGACGTTTGAAGTAGGTGCTAAAAAAACCGAGTCACGGTCGACGTTTTTCAAAACTTTTGTGGGGAATAATTTGGCTTGATGGTGTAGAATAGAATTTCCAACAAACGGAGTGCATCAAAATAGTAAAAGAGTGCTTCAAATCGAACCCTACTTCGGAAACCCAAATCTGCGACGTTTGAAGTACGTGCTAAAAAACTGAGTCACGGTCGACGTGTTTCAAAACATTTGTGGGGAATGATTAGGCTTGATGATGTAGAATACAATTTCAAACAAACAGAGTGCATCAAAATAGTAAAAGAGTGCATCAAATCGAACCCTACTTTGGAAACACAAATCTGGGACGTTTGAAGTAGGTGCTAAAAAAACCGAGTCACGGTCGACGTTTTTCAAAACTTTTGTGGGGAATAATTTGGCTTGATGGTGTAGAATAGAATTTCCAACAAACGGAGTGCATCAAAATAGTAAAAGAGTGCTTCAAATCGAACCCTACTTCGGAAACCCAAATCTGCGACGTTTGAAGTACGTGCTAAAAAACTGAGTCACGGTCGACGTGTTTCAAAACATTTGTGGGGAATGATTAGGCTTGATGATGTAGAATACAATTTCAAACAAACAGAGTGCATCAAAATAGTAAAAGAGTGCATCAAATCGAACCCTACTTTGGAAACACAAATCTGGGACGTTTGAAGTAGGTGCTAAAAAAACCGAGTCACGGTCGACGTTTTTCAAAACTTTTGTGGGGAATAATTTGGCTTGATGGTGTAGAATAGAATTTCCAACAAACGGAGTGCATCAAAACAGTAAAAGAGTCCTTCAAATCAAACCCTAATTGGAAAACCCAAATCTGGGACGTTTGAAGTACGTGCTAAAAAAACCGAGTCACGGTCAACATTTTTAAAAAGATTTTTGGGGAATGATTAGGCTTGATTATTTAGAATAGAATTTTGAAGAAACAGAGTGCATCAAAACAGTAAAAGAGTGCTTCAAATCGAACCCTATTTCGAAAACCCTAATCAGAGACGTTTGAAGTACGTGCTAAACAAACCGAGTAACGGTCGACGTTTTTCAAAACATTTGTGGGGAATGATTAGGCTTGATGATGTAGAATACAATTTCAAACAAACAGAGTGCATCAAAATAGTAAA